>NC_043762.1:1686760-1786760 GCF_902148845.1 Salarias fasciatus
GGAGACGGCGTTAAACTCTGGTTTCATAATCATCTGATTGCAGCTCAGATCGAAGCTTTGTGCACTTTTCTATTCAGGCAACCATCAGGGAGAACCTGCCAGTACAGACACGAAGCTGGCTGCAGACTCATCCGTCATCCGCCATCCCAAACCTGCCGTTTCACAACCGGCAGACCGACACGTTAACTCGAGCGGAAAAGAAGAAAAGATTAAGATTAGACTATATTAATGCCACAGGAGAGGGAAGAAGCAGACGGAGGGCAAAAAAAACAAAAAACAAAAGTGTTCCTGAGGAAAACAAGTCGAGTTAAAGCAGATCTGATCACCTTGATCTTCTTCAAATGTAACCAGCTCTTCAGAAATATGAAATATGATTTCTGAGATGCAAGAATGGGGAAAAAACAAGCGACTGAAAACTGGTGTGATTAAAAAATATAGAAAACTAAATAGTTATGAGAGTTTTCATCATTTGTGGTAGAACATGAAGCCAGATTGTTTTATTTTTTGAGGTTATTCTGAGGTTTTTCCTGAGGAGTGACATGTTTTAGGTGGACGTTGTGGTTCGGGGGATGGGAATGTGCTTTAAAGGCGCAGAACGTAAAATATGTCCCAAAAAAAGGATGAAAAAGTGATGTAATTTTTGTAGCTTTAAAGAAAAGGCAGCCTCCCATGGTTCCCCACCCATGGGTGAGGCCCGGGCCTGAGATTCCCCCCTCGGGGTATTTCCAGCTGTTTTCATACGTCAACACCGGCAGCATACGTTCAGCTGTACTACCGGCTGGAATCTACAGTGTTTATCGTGCTTTCAAAGCTTAAGGGGTTAAATTCCGATCAACCCTTCTGCTTTCACCGTCCAACAAAACAATCTTCCACATATGTCGGCGACGTAGAAAGGAAGCAGGTCTCTGGGTGTGTCGCTCTCTCTCCTCTTCCCGCCTCCGGGGGTGAAAACCAACAGTTCCTGTTGTGAAACCATGAAAGCTCTTCGGAGTCGTGCATGTCGGAAACCGTCCTGCAGCAGACACAACACCTGGGCTCAGGCGAACACGGCCTGAGTTACAGCGTAATTACATGCCATCGTGTAATCCGATTACCACTGACATGTAATCTGATTACTATCACCATGAGGCAGAATATTCTGTAAAGTGATTCGTTTGAAACAAACGAGAAAAAAAATGAGAACAGTAGGTGATCAGTAGACTTATACCACTTCATTTAAATGTATGCAAATTGAAATAAAATGAATTGTTACAGTCACTGGTATGCTGAAATTATCTTTAAAAATATTGGGGGAAAAAAAAAAAAATATATATATATATAATTTATTTATTATTAAAATCCTGAAAGATTATTTCAACAAAATCTTTAAAAGAAAAATCTTACAAACTGGGCAAAGGTCCAATTTAATGTTGATGTTTAGTGTTAAAAAAAGAAGATGTTGTCTGTTCACAAAGAAATAGAATCAAGTTAATCAAGGAAGGCTAAATAGATAAGTAAAACATCAACTGAACTGAACAGCTCCACCTAGTGGTCCTAATGTTCGATCCTTTGATCTCACATATTAAAATACTTGGAGATTGACATTTTGCTTGACATATTTTTGTAAGTCACGATTATTAACCATTCATAGCCAATAAATATTTTAAGAATGTCTTTATAATATGAAAAAAGACTAACTTCCATTAGTTTCATCTTTACATGACAGATAATTAAATATAGGCTGAAAGACATTGATGTTGATGATGATCAATGAACGATAAGAGATAAGACGGATGGCAGCCTTCATTTATACGGCTTTAAAGCCCTGATGTCCACCACAGAGAATAACCCAGCGATCCTCAGAAAGCTGCAACACGAAGCTCCACATCTGACCAAAGGACAAATAAACTTTCACTGCTTTTACGTTTCACTGCTGTGAAAGTCAAATGAGAGAGCAGCTCGGAAGCGCCTGTGTTGTTACTGTTACTGTTACTGTACTGTTACTGTACTGATACTGTACTGTTACTGTACTGTTACTGTAACAACAGTAGCTTCTGCTCAAAGGAGACTGGAGCACATTTCGCTGCCTGGGCCTGGTGGACACGGCGGCTCCCTCAGTGTGTTTCTGTCACCTGCTGCTGCTGTTTTTCACACAATGGCAACAGAACTATTCACATGCTTTTAATGCCTTTTACACATAGCCTTTTTTATCCTGCACTTTTTTAGGTGTGTGTGTGTGTGTGTGTGTGTGTGTGTGTGTGTGTGTGCGTTCTCGTATTTCTATCCTTGTTGGGGCCAAATGTCCCCACAAGGATAGCAAAACGTGGAACGACGTGCCTTGTGGGACCTTTTTCCGGTCCTAAGTAGGAGAAACAGTGTTTTCTTGACCATGTTGTTGTTACTGAAAAAAGTAAAAGTGCAAAAACATTTCTTTAGGGTTAGGCTTTGTTGTGGTGTGGGTTAGGGTTAGGGTAAGGGTCAGGGTTAGGGGCTAGACATGAATGGGAGTCAATGGACGGTCCCCACAAGGATAGAAATACAAGACTGTGCGTGTGTGTGTGTGTGTGTGTGTGTGTGTGTGTGTGTGTGTGTGTGCGTGTGTGTGTGTTGTGTGCACACGTGTATGCACATGTGCACACATACAAGATCCCTCTTGTTAGTGTAACACTGTTAATCTTCTCGGATAAAGCAGCTCATTGCTCACTTTACTCCTATCAAGGTTATTAAGTTATTTTCTGAATTATGAAAAGATGATGATTTCATAATAATGTGGCCGAACATTTAAAAAAATACCGTAAATTTGTTTGTTGGGAAGAAATACAAACTGAAACAGAAAGTATTGTCACTGAACTGAACTGAAATAATGCAACTTGACCAGAGCTTCACTGTGACTCTGAATCGATCGAATCAAGAAATAAGTAGAAAACTCTGATAGTGGTTCAGCTGGACACGTCAAAGAGACACACAGACAAGACTTGAAACTAAAAATGATTATAGTACGTCACCAAAACATCGAAAAATGACTTAAACATCTGTCAGATGTGATGAAGTGATGAAGATGATGATTATAAGTTCCAAAGTTCAGTTCAGGACTGAGGTGACAGGAAAGCTGGAGCCCAGAAGAAACCTCCATCAGACGGGTTCCAGGCGGGAGCTGACCGAGCCGACTCCATGTCGTCAGGGAGTGGAGACGAAGCGGTCTTCCTGTTTCATCTGAATCCTGCTGAGGCTGTCCAGCTCAGACACACAGAGGAGCTGCTGGACCCGCTGAACCATGGCTTCATCACCGATGCACCTGAAACCAGGACCAGTGTGGTCCGGGTTCATTTGAGGAGTTGGAATTCTCACCTGTATTTTTATTAAACTCTGAAACCTGAACGTGTCTCGTGTGAGGAACGGCGACAGAATGACTCCTCAAACCAGAACTCTTCAAAACAGTCTGGACTCTGCAGCAGACCAAACCAGGACTCTGTTAGACTGGACCAGGACCCTACTAGACCGGACTAGGACTCTATTAGACTTGACCAGGACTCTTTTAGAAGAGACCAGGAGTCTTTTGAACTAGATTAGAACTTTGTCAGACTGAACCAGGACTCTCTTGGACCAGTGCAGGACTCTTAAACTGGACTCCTAAACTGGATCCGGACTCTTCTAGACCGGCCTCTTTTAAACTGGACCAGGACTCTCTTAAACAGGACCTGGTCCTTAAAAAAAAAGAACAGTGGATACTTGATTCCAATTCTTGAAACTCATCTTTTAACTTTTTCAAACGTCTGGCTTGGTCAGAGCAGCCCAGGAGGCCTCAGACCGGCTCTGACCTGAGCGATGCTCTGTGACGAAGCTGAACTCTGAAGCAGACGCTCTGAAACGAGCGATGCTCTGTGACGAAGCTGAACTCTGAACCAGACACTCTGAAACGAGCGATGCTCTGTGACGAAGCTGAACTCTGAAGCAGACGCTCTGACCCGAGCGATGCTCTGTGACGAAGCTGAACTCTGAAGCAGACGCTCTGAAACGAGCGATGCTCTGTGACGAAGCTGAACTCTGAAGCAGACGCTCTGAAACGAGCGATGCTCTGTGACGAAGCTGAACTCTGAAGCAGACGCTCTGAAACGAGCGATGCTCTGTGACGAAGCTGAACTCTGAAGCAGACGCTCTGAAACGAGCCGAGTCACAGCAGCCACAGCAGAGCTTCCCTGGCTAACGTTCACCCAGCACGGTTCACCACATCAAGCTGCACCTAAAGGGGCGGGGCTGCTGGCTCAGCTGGGCGCTAACCGGAGGGTTTGAAGGAAAAGGTAGAGAAACTTAAAAGTGAATGTTTTTGACCGGCTTTCAGCTGAGCTGTAATTCCTGAGGAGCTCACACTTTGGTTTGTCCTCATCCTCCCTCCGTCCTGATCACAGCTCCTATTAGCTGCAGATGAAATTCCCCTCTTTGCTAACAGCAACGACAAGCAGCAGCTTGCTCCCTGAGTCAAACCCCATCATTTATACACACACACACACACACACACACACACACACACACACACACACACACACACACACACAGCTGAGGCGCTGGCTTGTCGGGTGGGGCTCGGTCGACTCCGACCGCTTGTCTGCAAGGATTTCTTTGGGATTTCTAAGCAAACCGCACTACATACGGCATATCTGACATTTGTAAACATCTTTAATGCCCTCAGTGGTCGGGGCAGAACTTAATTAACCGCTTTCTCAAAAAAATCCTCCACTGAAACACTAAAGCAAGCGTGTGCAAGAAGGAGGAGTGACACTAACAGGGTGGGATTTGCTCGGAGGCTAGCAAGAGGATATACCTTTCATCTTTCATCTACAGATCCCCCTTCATCTGGTCTTTAATTTCAGTAATACTTGTAAAAATGTCATTTACTTGAGACTTTTGTGTTGCTGTTTCAACTGCAAAAAGAAAAAAAAATAGCTTCAGTGTTTTGTAGTTTGATAAAGAGCTGAAATGTGTGTAAAGTTCCAGAAATAAAACTCATCTCGTCTCATCTGGTTTTCTCTCACAGCGATACGTAAGTGTGAGTGCAATGGCAGATCCCAGTACTGCCTGCCCGACGCCTTCGGCCTGCACTGCCTCGACTGCCAGGGAAACACCGAGGGCCGCCGCTGCGAGCGCTGCAAAGACGGGTTCTTCCTGCAGGGGGCAGCGCTGAGCTGCACGCCCTGCAAGTGCAACCTCACAGGTGAGAGCAGCCCTGCAGCAAGCCCCGCCCATCTGGGCGCTCGCCAGCTGTAATCTGTAATCTGTAATCTGTAATCTGTGACTGTGCCTCCAGGCTCCGTCGGCGCTGCGTGTGACAGCAGGGGGCGCTGCAGCTGCAGGGACGGCGTCTCGGGGGAGAAATGCGACCGCTGTCCCAATGGACCCATCGGACCCAACGGCTGCACACAAAGGTGGGGAAATGTGGGGAAACGTCAGCCTGAAGCAGGTGGAACGGCTCTGGGACTGCTCGCGCTTTACAAAATGTTTCTGGACTCGCTGCTCTTTGCTTCACTTTCACCTTCAAAACGTAACTTATTCTCTTCAGTATTTCACAGACTAATGCTCATCCAATGAAAAAATCCAACAGTGTTGTGCTGTAAGTCTAAATAGTCATGACTCATTGAAAATGTCTTTTTTTTGGTGTTGCTTCACTAATAACTGCAGCTTTAAAAAGTTACTTGCAACTTTATCAATTCTCTTCATCCCTCCACTGCATTTTCACCCTGTGTTCATCTGAAGCACACGGCTGTACCACTGCTGTGAGACATTAGCCGACATTAGCTTCTTAAATGATTCTCTAAGTACATTTAAAACTAAAGTTCGTGCGAGGAAGATGCTCTATATTACAACTTTGCTTGAGTTGATCGCATTTAGGAAGACACATGAGGAAAAGCAGCAACAAGTGAAAAGACAAGATGCTTGTCTTCACTTGTTGGGGGCCCCCTTGTGGTCACGGGGCCGAAGCCGGTGCTTAGTTCGCTTATGCCTTGGGCCGGCTCTGGACCAGAAAACAGCTGAGATACAACAGTGTCTTACAGACAGGTTGAAGAAAGAAAGAATGCTAATTTAGAGATGCTGAACTGCAACTATGGCTGCATCCAGGGTGAGGATACTACACGTCGCTGTCAGGGGAACTGAATTAGTTCAGGATTTATAGCAAACAGGAGTTTAATGTAATGAACACGTGGCTCAATGAAGCTTTCAGGAAATTGAATAACGAAATAAACATTTTAATATAATTTATTTTATTTGCACACCAGAGGCATTTTCAAAATGACTTTTATCCCTTAAAGGGGACGTTGATCGGCCAGTTTTGCTCATTGGTATTTAATTTCTAGCCCCCCCTAGAGGGCCTACACAGGATCACCGGCACTGAAAGCTTCTTAGATCTGTGTCTTTTACTGCGCTGCTTCCTTGCTTTTCCTCCTTCCTCCGAAAACGCTCTGTTCAGTTGACTCCATCCCAGTCTCATCCATGTGCGCATTCCACTCGCTGTGATTGGTCAAACCCATTTTGCCGGTTCGGAAGTCGAGATAACTGACAAGCGTTGCCATATCAGCTGTTTGTGAAATGGCTCATTCCTCAGAAATCCAGCCTGAACTTTTGAACATGTTGTGCCTCTTCTGTGGAATCACTTCCAGTTAATTTCGCGTTGCGTTCAAGGACCTCCTCGGCGGTGTGGTGCATTCAAAGACAGTTGGTGACGACTGCTGGCTCTCCTCTGTGACTCACACGTGTAAACAGCTGATTGTAAAAATATTGATTTGCTTCTTATTTATGGGACGATTGTATTTTCACTGACCTGCTGCAGCGACGCTGCTCTGATAGTAAACATGCTAACGCTACGTCTTGGTGTAGCACACGATGCTAGGATAGCTCTGAAGCACCACAGACCTGCTGCACTGTGTTTTCGTTTCAGCTTGTAGTGATCCCACACTTTGCGTCCCAAAACGCTTCCTGTTATTATTATTATGGTAGAAAACATTCCCCCCCTTGCCCCGTGTGGCAGATAACCCCGCTATTTACTCGCCAAACAGAAAATTCATCTGCCGTTGGCGGCTGTTAATTTCGGACGTTGGTGGTGATTCTAACTTTTTGCGCTATTTCCCGATCAGCTGATGATTCCGTGGAGCACCCAACCTTACCATCTGAAATAACTTTTATAGCTAACACAGAATAAACACAGGACACTGAAAAGTTCTAACTTACTGCTTCTGCCAAACAGTGTCGTGCAAAATGCCGTCGGCAGACAGAGACTGGAGGATTTGTCTTCTTCTGACCTGGAAAAAGAAATAATTCCCACTGCTGCCTGGCGACTTCGTCTTCAGGAAAGCCAAAAAAAACTGCCTTTCCAGGATATCCAAATAAACATCTTCTTGGAGCCATGTTCTCTGGATCTAACACCAACACACACACCAGGCACAGAGAACCAGGGCCGGGTCTCAGCAGGACCATATAAGGAAGTCTGGATCACATCTACGTCTCAACGGTCCGGCTTGAAAACCCTCAGAGAACCAGAGTCTTCACAGCCAGGAAGAACGTTTTCAGGGCTTGCGGGAAAAGACATGAACCGCATTACTGGACACTTTGGCGTCGTTTCACATTGGTATCAGACAGTTTAATAGTGTTTACAGGTTTAAAGAAGAGGTCCACTGATCAACGTCCCCTTTAAATTATTATAATTTTTTTTTTAAATAACTAAAATCTTGAAATAAAATACTAAAATTAGTAGTTTCTAAAAGAGGAAATCTCTAAAAGAAAACCCAAGCTAAATTGCTTGGAAATGAGACAAAATGGTTCAAATGTTCTTCATTGCTGTGGCCTGTAAATATTATCTGTGTGTTTTGGTTATTTTTGGGTTTTTTTCATCCTTTCTGCTCTGATATTAGTCAACGTTAAGCCTTGAACAGGTCAATATTTAAAAGATACTTATTACATTTTGTCCTGTCTTATTTGATATTCAGCTTTCTTTCTGTTTATTTTGAGTGGAGCAACACTTGAAGGAAATTAACTCTGGGATTTATGAATTATTTCTATTCTGTTCTATTCTATTCCATATTGGCAGTATTGCAGTGAAATGCTGGAAGGAGAGCTCACAATGTCACATTAGCATTGAATCAGCCCTGTTGGACTGAGGTCATTAAAGCTGCAGAAACCTTTACAGCTGAGCTCTGATGGGTTTTATCTGTAGTCAACACGACTCAGTTTATTGTTAGATTTTTATTGACATATTCTCATTAAACTTCTCCTGACCTTTGCATTCATTCCTCGTCTTGCCCTGTCCTGCCCTCTGCTCTGCACCGCAGCGTCTGGCGGTTTTCCTCTGCAGCGAGAACCTTCTGCTCTGACTTCCTGCGGTTTGCTTTGTTTCCCAGACGTCAGCTCCGACAGGATCCTGGCAGCGGCTCTCCCTCCTGTTTTTGCTACGGCCATAGCTCCACGTGTTCCAAAGCGTCCGGCTTCTCCGTGCACAACATCGCCTCCACCTTCGACCACGGTAAGGCTCACCTGTGGGCTCGGTGATCCCGGCCCGCCGGACGGACCGGTGTGTTTGAGCGAGAGCTGACCGGCGGGGCTGTTTCAGGTCCGGAGGACTGGAAGGTGGCCACGGCGCAGGGCCTCACTCCTCACGACACCGTCTTCCGCTGGTCGCCCAAGCATCAGGACGTGGAGGTGATCTCCAGGAACAGCCTGCCCATCTACCTGTACGCCCCGGGTGAGACCCGCCTCTCCGCCGCTCCCGCCGCTCCGCCGCTCCCGTCTCTCTCCAAGGTTTGACCGTTTCTTTTCACTGCTCTCCTCCAGATCGTTTCCTTGGCAACCAGCTGCTGAGCTACGGACAGAATCTGTCCTTCTCGCTGCGTCTGGACCGCGGCGTCCGACACCCGTCGACCAACGACGTGATCCTGGAAGGGGCGGGGCTCCGAGTCGGCGCCTCGCTGGGTGACCTGCGGTTTATCATCCCGTGTGGACAGAAGATCCACTACAGCTTCAGGTCAACAGAAGTTCAGTGAATGAAGTGCTTGTTGTTCCTCACCGCTGCTTTTCTTCAGCCAGAAGTCAAATAATCCGGGTGTGACTGGTGAATGACAGCGGTTAAACTTCCTGAGTTCATCTCAGCTGCTGAAGCTTCAGACTTCAGAGCTGTCAGAGGCCTCCTTGGGCTTTTTCTTGCTAGTTTCATGGATGTTTGCTGGATTACTTCCTGTAATATGTCTGTGGAGTTGCTCAGTGTTTTGCTTTTTTGTCTTCCTTGGAGATTTTGATTTATTTTCACCTCTCAACACAAATCTGAGCCAAATATGAGTTTTTTTTTCCCCTGAAAGTGGAAAATTTCCCAGTGATTCCTCTTGGCAGGCACTGTGGTGATCTGTGTTTGTCGATGTGTCACATCACATCCCACCTCGCGCTCCCCTCCGGTGGAAAGCCTTTCTGAAGCGTCAGAGTTGGATCTTATCCTGGCTTTGTTTGCTGATGTGTAAACATTCCTGACTTGAGGAATCTTGTGGCAGCAGAGCAAGTAGAAACGCAGAAGGAATCTGGAGCTGCCAAGGCTCTGTTACAGCAGCTTTCTTTAATATCCTCGGATAACTGCTTCCTCTTTTCAGTCACACTCGAGGATCACGCTTTATAGCGCCAGACAGTCACACTTGGAGGGAAAAACACTGATTAACTGACTGTAGTGGCTCATACTGAGCAGCTGGTGAATACTTTGGCCTTTTGGAAGCAGCCTGATCGACAGTGTCTATAAAGAGTGTGTATCTTAAAGACAAGCTGCTTCAGAGGTCTGTTAAAGTCAATGCATCGATGGCTCAGGGTCTAAAAGCGAGAGGTATGAATGTTTTAGTCTGAACACTGAGAGTTTTCACTGAGCAGGACGTAAACCTGCACTGGCTGACGTTTTGTGTGTGATGAACAGACTGGACGAGCAGCCCAGCAGCAAGTGGAGGCCGCAGCTCTCCTCCGCTCAGTTCCACACACTCCTGCAGAACCTGACGGCCGTCAAGATCCGCTCCACGTTCGGTGAAACCGGTGAGCTCTTCCACATCTCCTGCTCTAGACCGCTTGTCGCTCTGTGGCTTGTGTCGTTAGTGAAGGTAGAAGAGTGTGGAATTCCTGCAGTCTAAACCTAAAGCAGCTGAACTCAGAAAATATCAAATTTCTGTTTGAGGTTAAAAGTAAAAGTAAGAGTAACAGTAGGTAACAGTAAGTCTGCTGTTTGGTGTTCGGTATTTAAAGACGTGGGGATTTCCTCTTCCCAGGACGAGGATACATCGACAACGTGCAGCTGGTGTCGGCGCGGCCCGGAAGCGGCGTCCCGGCCCGATGGGTCCACACCTGCAGCTGCCCGCCGGAGTACGAGGGGACCTTCTGCGAGCGCTGTGCGGCCGGGTTCAGGCGCAGCGCCCCGGCGGACGGAGCCTTCAGCCGCTGCCAGCCCTGCAGCTGCAGGGGGGGCAGCTGTGACCCTCGGACCGGGGACTGCTACTCCGCCGACGAGACGCCGGGGGAGCGCAGCTGCGCCGAGGGATTTTACAGGGACCCGGTCCGGCCTGACGCCTGCGTGAAGTGTCCCTGTCCCGATGGCGTGTCCTGCTCGCTGTCTGCTGGGTCTTTCCTGCCGCGCTGTGACCAGTGTCCTCCAGGAACCTCTGGTGAGTCCAGAGGAACACGACTGAACAAGGTCCTCGAGGACCTCATCGCTCTTAAACTGAGGGATGCTCCATAAAAGAGAGTGAGACTGAGTGGGTTTACAAGCCTGAATAAACCCGGAGAGGCAGGGTGGAGCGAGGCTGTTCACAGGTTACGAACCAAATAAAACAGAAATGACTGAAGCTCTTCCGCCTGTGCTCAGGTCCGAACTGTGACGTGTGTCAGGAGGGTTTCTACGGCGACCCAGAGGGAGTCTTCGGCGTGGAGCGACCCTGCCAGCCGTGTCAGTGCAACGGCCACATCGACCTCGGCATCGCGGGGAGCTGCGACCGCATCAGCGGCGAATGTTTGAAGTGCCAGAACAACACCAAGGGGCCGAGCTGCGAGTCCTGCGTGGCGGGTTTCTACCACAGCCGGCCGGCCGACGCCTGCAAAGGTGAGGACCTTCTACTTGAACTTCGAAGCAAGATATAGTGCGTATTTTGAGCATTGCTGTCAGTAACAACACTCTCCCTCTGGGTTGTGGACCAGCCTGTAACTGTGATGCTCAGCGCTCGGAGTCTCAGCAGTGTGATGGTTCTGGCCAGTGTCGGTGCCGACCGGGCTTCGAGGGTCAGCGGTGCCACCGGTCCAGCTGCCCCGCCTGCTTCAACCCCATCAAGCTCAAGGTAAATCTGGGGAAGGTCAGGCGGTGCCCCCTGCTGTTTGAGCACCAGACTCCATAGTTTATGGCAATAACCCATTTTTTAAAAAGCATTTTAGTCGGTAAAGATCTTCTTTTCGAACATCCGGTTTGTGCCGCTGCAGATGGAGGCTTATGAAGACAAACTGAAGGACCTTGAGACGCTGGTCTTGAATATGGACAACGGTCTGAAACCGGCCAACAATGCTGAGATGGAGGCGGCCCTGAGAGACGCCGAGGAGCTGGTGAACGACCTGCAGGATGACACCGAGCTGCTGGCAGGTGAGAGGATGGCTCCATGACTCAACGTGATCTCCGAGGCTAACGCCAGGTTCAACTGAATGACCTGAATACAAACCGCTCATACAGTCAGACCAGTGAAAACACGTTCTCTTTTCTGCCTCTCACATACTGATATTATGTTTTCTGAAAAAGATTTTGGTCTATCCTGTCACGATGAAAAATGTTTAAGCTAAAGATGAAACGTGAAGCTGAAAGTTAAATCTGCAGCCTGTAAATCGTGTCAGCAGTAACTTAGAGTGACGAGTTGGAGCATGCCATCAGTAGTGGTGCCTAATGCTGCTGTAACGGCTTCATTCAGTAGATAACGGCAGAGAAACTGAATCCCTGCGCTCTCTGATCAGAGGTAATAATCTGACCTTTTGCAAAGAGCCAGCCCTCGTCACGGTTCCTCAGTAATAAAGATTAATCCGTCTCTCATCATGTTCCGGAAGAATGAGGACAGCTGCCGTTACTCAGGGGTTTTATGTTTTAGCCTCTTCTACAGCCCACATTCTTAATGCTGTTCTGTATCATTGAGTCAAATAAATTCAGTTCAAGGCAATTCAAAGCAAGGCATCTGGACTTGTTTTCCTCGTTCGCAGTAGACCAAGTGAAGTTTTATGCTGACGACATCTGTTCATCTGTGTCCAACAGAGTTGGAAAAGAAACTGCAGGGTCGTCTAGCCTCCATCAGCAAGAGTCAGCTGGCTGAAGGGCAGAACATCCAGGACGTCGCAGACAAGGCCGACGACATAAAAGACAAGCATCAGACGTACAACTCCAAGTTGAAAACGGTCCAAATGCTGCTGGATGAGATGAAAAGCAAACTGGAAGACGCCAAAAGCGACCTGAGATCAGTGGTAAGTCCCCTCACTGGTTCACTGGTTCACCCAGAGGTTTTGCTTGGAATAATCAGCAGGTTTCAGATGAAATGAGAAATTATGGCAGAGACAGGGGAATATTTAAATCGTAATCTCTTCCACTGATGCTTCCATGAACATTGTGTTGAATGAATATGAGCCATTATTACTTTTACTGTCACCACGCCATCTTGTGGCAGAATGTGAGATTACAAGTCTGACGGTGACGACTGTTTCTCTGATTGTGTGGCAGGACGTTCCCCAGTCCGATGCTCCTGCTGGTTCAAATCCCCTCTCCTCTCTGGTGCAAACAGCCACCGGTCTGGCCAACAAGTACGTTCATCGTATTGATCCCACGATTTTGTTTATGACTGAATAGAACGTCTTTCTTATGACCCAGAGCTGGCCTTAAAGGTTCCACTTGTCTTTCACTGTCCAGTCATGAAACAACTGCAGACGCTGTGGACCAGACCGCCAACGAGGCTTTGAGCAATGCAAAGAAGGGTCTGTCTCTAGTCCGAGATCTCATGAATCGAGAGAACAAAGTCAAAGAGCTGATCGGAGATCTGAAGAACACGTGAGTTGCTGCATTATTGACCCTTGACCCAGAAGATCCAGATGCAGTACACCGTCCCGCTATGAGGCGTTTATTCTGAACTGTGGCGGTCTCTGTCCAACCAGGTACGATCAGACTTCAGCTCAGGTGAAAGGTCTGGAAAACAGGGCGAAGACTCTGAGTGACGAGGCCAAAGCCGAGAGCAAAGCGGCAGACGGCATGCTGAAGGACCTCACCACCCTGGAGAAGAACATCCCACCGTCCCTGAAGGTACCCTCCACTCCTGGATATCCACATTTCTCCTTCAGTTTTGCAAATCTGATGTCATGTCTTTAAGTAATACATTTTTCCCATAATGCTCAGGGGGCAATGGATGCCATGGTTGCCAGGATGGATGGAGTGAAGAAGGCGGTGGATGAAAACATCTCTGGCCTTCAGGAACTGCAGGACAGCGTGCAACAGGACACGACCGACACTCAGAACCTGCTCGCCACCGGCAAATCTGCCCAGAAGGTACCGAGAGATCAGAGCTCAGCAGAGAGGGAACGCTGAGGTGCTGCAAGGGAGTCTGGGAGTTTTGCAAAGTGAAATCTGACATGAAATCAGAGCAAAAAGATTTTTTGGTCACAATTTGCATTTTGCACGAGTTTATCACATTCTAGCATGATTGGGTAACTAGTCACTGAACAGATCACTTCTTACTCTCCTTTTTAATGAAGAAATCTCAGATTATCTGCTGCAGTGTTCATAAAACCTGCCGATACTGATCTGATTTCTGTTGTAGGACGCTGACAAGCTATTAGCCAGAGTGAATGGTGCTAAGGCCAAGACCGAGGGAGCCTTGCAACGCATCAACTTCAACACCAATGAGCTGGACGGCGCCCTGAACGCCCTGAATGGTTTGCACGCTGACTGAAAGGCTAAATAGACCTGCGCTCCGACATCATTATCCAGCCACTGAAACTCCTTCCCCTCCACAGGCTTTGACCAGCAGATCGACAGCGCCAAAGCTCTGGCTGATGCCGCCATCCAGCGTCTTCCCGGCATCAACGGCACCATCCAGCAGGCCGTCGCCAGCAACGACAAGACGTTGTCTCTCTTCGGCGATGTGTCCGATGATTTCAGCGAAGCTGTGAATTCGATCGGTCAACTGGACAACCTCGTCAGAGGCATCGAGGTGAAGAAGGAAGAAAAAAACCTTCCAAACAATTCAAGAACGTTTCGAACATGTTGGATTGCATTTAAAATAAAATGTGAGCTGGTTCCAGGTTCGACTCATGAACATCTTTGCTCTTCAGGGAACGATTGGATCGCTGCCATCTCACGACAGCCTGGCGAGCGACGCTATCAGGCTGAACGGAGAGGCATACGACCTGAATAACAGGGCTCAGGGTGCAGCTCGAGACTTTTCCTTGGAGTGGGACAAGGCCATGGGGCTGCAGGACGACGCTGACGACGTGAGTAACGCACAACGAAACCGCCTCTCAGACGCTGACAGACGGACGCACAGTGAAGTGAGCAATGCGAACGCTCTCTGCAGGCGGCTGTTGGAGCGGCTGCTGCTTTCCTCAACGCCAGACAGGCCAGAGACGCCGTGGGAAAGACTCTGCAAAACATCAACAACATGCTGGCGAACATGAGTGAGTACAGGAAGCGAGTGGAGTTGAGAGGAGACACGAGTCTGAGAGGACCAAAGCCTGACGAAGTCTCTCCTGGTCCCATCCAGACAAACCCGGGACGGTGGACGAGGCCCGTCTGAAGCAGCTGGAGGACTCCTTGGCCAACGCTCAGAGAGACGTGGAGGGCAGCCTGAGGCCTCGGCTCGCATCCATGAATGAGAAGGAGGCCGCGCAGCGCCGCCGCCTCAGGGCCATGAACCTGGACATCGACAACATCCTGGTAGACATCAGCAACCTGGAGGACATCCTGAAGTCCATCCCCAAAGGCTGCTTCAACAGCCCGCCCATCGAGGAGGCCTGAGCCCGCCGTCTGCTGCCCAGACCCGACTCTGCCCCCGCTGAAGACCTCCGCCCTGCCGAGACAGGAGCTCCTTCACCGCCCGGCCTCCGTTTCCCCAGACGTGCACTGCTGAGACTCCTGAACGTGTTAACCCTCCGCCGCGGGAACCTTCACCCCGCCACCGCTCTCTCCTCGTGGGTCTTCCTCACTTCGCTTCGTGTGACCATCGCTGTTTGAGGATGTTGTTTGATGGTGAACTGAGCAGGGGGCGGACTCTGTCCGCTGACATTTCACAGCAAGAGTGTTTCTGTGTGTACATTTTTGGTCAGTGATGTTTTTGAATGTAATAGTATTTATTATTCTTTTTTTAACTTTTATAAATTCAGTATTTTATTTGCTCTGTTGCCAAAACGTTTTTCAGTCTTCCTTTGTCCAGCAGAAATATTTATATCTATCCAGACAGTTTTAATAAAATCTGCTGCACTTTTCTCAGATTTTGTTCATAATTCAGCTTTTTCAAATTGATTAATTTTTATCAACTCTTAATAAAACCAATCACACAGAATGGAATAATAGAATTCAATAACCTCAGGAAAAATCTCAACATCTGCATCAAGAAAAGTGTGACTTTTATTGCTCTAAGGGAGCGAAAGAGACGATGAACCTGTGGAGTTTCTCCAGCATCTGGTTCAGACTGAGCTGAAACTGCTGCTCATCAGTCCCAAACAAAGCTGAGCCAGAGACGAAATATTTCAATGAAATATTTTATTTTTTCAGCAGGGGGTGAGTGTGAATGAATCACTTTGCAATCAAAAGTCCACAAAACATTTGTTAAAAATAAATTTCATAAAATAGCTCGCGAGATGGTCAGATTCATTTTGGTGTCAGTCTTCATGTCGCCTTTACATTCCTTCCTTTTCTGATCGCTTGTCGCCTTCTCTCGCTGCACCTTTACAGGCCTGCTCTGGAAAACACATGTTTGTGCTGATAAATCCTGAGAAGCACGCACGCAGACACACACGCACGCACACACACACACACACACACACGCATGGTTTACAATCAAAGGAAGTCAGAGCGAGTAAAATGGACAGATTAATACAGAAGATCGGTTCATTTCAGCTACATGTGTCAAGGAAAAGTGAAAAATTATCTTTAAATACATTCTTCCTCGCACACACACACACACACACACACACACACACACACACACACACACACACACAGAGTAACTACATGGAAACATCATTTACAGGGTGATTAGAAAATGGACAGATGTGGGAGACGTATCGTCCTCACCACCTTATTTATAGCTGTATATTGGTTCTTTTTGTGTTTTTCTTAAGATTTTCTTTCTTTCTTTGATTTTTTTTTTTTTGGCAAACATGTACACAACAGATCAAAATCTACCGAGTGACAAACATTCATGCCAGAACTAAACAGTCTAAGCATGCAGTCTAAGGACAGGAGCCAACAAACAGGAAAGAAAAGCAACCCGGAACTCCTCAACAACAACAACACTGCTGCTGCTGCTGAGGTGATCTTTACAGTACAAAAGGTGCCATTATCTTCATCATCTTCATCATCATCATCATCATCATCATCATCATCACTGCCGTCGTCACCAGTCTCCTTGACTTGTGCATCTAAACCCTCCTCTGTGTCTACCGCTGGTCTCTGTAGCCTGAAGCATCGGTGTTGTTGCCATGGCGACGTCCTGTCAGGTTGAGGGGCGGAGCTTGGGCCCACAGGTCTGATCGTAACGCGGCCACTCGGGCGTCGAGCACAGAAAGAAGCATGCTCAGTGTTAGACTGACCAGACGACGACGCTTCAGGTTGTTCTGGAGCCGCAGCGCAGAGCGGCCCGCTCCAAACCACTGTCTGAGAGTTCAGGGCCGTTGCTGTTGGTCAAGAAGCTCATCTGACAGCAGGAAGTGAAGGAGTGTGTGAAAAACACACACACACACCCTTTCTTCTAATGCTCCGACGTGTATATGAGGGAGGCCCACCCAGGGAGGCGTCTGAACCTCCTGCTGAGCCGTCCGGCTTCAGTCTGCTGGACGTCACCGGAGCAGATCCTGCTCTGATCGGTGTTTCGTCTCTAACTGTCTCACAGCTCACGCTGGCTGGAAATACAAACACTGAAGAAAATGCTCAAATTGAGGGTAATAATTGAGGGAATAGTCAGGGATGGAGCCGAACCCTGAGCCACGGCTGAAGAACAAACTGTCACCCTCCTCATCCTCACCTGCGGCGCCACAGAGGAAGAGTGTCCCACTGAGCATGCTCGGCTGTGTGTCATGCACCTCCAAGGTTTAACGAGAAAAGCTCCCCACACCTCCACCTCCTCCTGAACACCCCCCCCCCCCCCCCCGGTGGTACAGTCACATGACGCAGACGCGAAGGCTCCTGTTGGAAAGGGACAGCTCAAACAAGAGTATATGCTGGACACAGAAGACAGACAGGGAAGTTTTAGTTTGAGGGAGGGGCGAGCGATATATTGATATAGATGATGGGTGTGGGCGGCGTCTCCACGCCCCGCCCTCCTCCACCCTCCCTGGCTTCATGCGGGCGGCGCTCTCTATCCCGAGGCGTTGATGTAGAGCTGACTCTGCAGGATGTAGTCGATGACCGGCTGACACAGGTAGTCCATGACGTGGCCGTCGCCGTGCTGCAGCGCCAGTCTGAGGGGCGGAGCGCCGGGGGTCAAAGGTCAGGTCACATTTGAAACACTTTCCCCTGGAGAGGCGGTAAGAGAATAAAGATGTGGGGGTTTCGCCTCACCTGCTCTTGGTGGAGCTGACGATGGACATGGGGTGGTTGTTGGCGTCCTTCACCACCGTGATGTTATCCTGGAACACACACACACACACACACACACACACACACACACACACACACACACACACATCAAACCGCCGCTGTCGGTCTGCATCCGAATGGTGCCGACGCTGGCTCATACCGACCTTGTACTTGCGGAGGATGGAGGAGTGGTTCATGATCCTCTCGGTGTCGACGCCGTCACGCGGCACCACCACGATGCCGAAGTCACCCACGATCACCTCCGTCTGGAAGAGCAGCAACACCTCCGTCAGCGCGGCGCTCCCGCTCGGCCTCCGTCAGCAACACCGAGCGGCGTTCACGACCGGGCCGCAGTGTTCCAGGTGTCAGAAAACACCGACTGATCCGCAGCAGCGCTGAACGGTTTCCATGGATCAATACCAAATCAAAGCTTTTTCTTTACCTTCATCATTTTTCTTAAAAATTTAGATTGAAAAGCAAAAAAGGAAAATTGAATCCTAAAACCTCATTAAGCGTTTTCTAAAAACAAGCTTAACTTTCAAAAGGTTTTTAAAACTGATACATAAATTTGAAGGGCTGCACATAACAATCCTCCCAGTTTAAAGACGGCTAAAAGAATAATCCCAAATTCCGCTTTATTGTCACTCACGATAAATGATTCATGTGGAGCCTATTCATTTCATGAAACGTTTCCTTTACTGTGTTCCTGAACTAAATACAACCTAATTTACACATTTCAAATAACATTGGGTTCCAACACTGAGCCGTGGGGGACGCCACACACACTGCCTTCCAAGCTGAGACTCACTGATTCCTTCTTTGATCTTTATATTAATAAAACGTAACTGACTTTGCGTTACCCCTTTGCTTGTTGTCAAACGTTAGACTGACTGTGTCAGAAGCAATGTGTTGTTTCTTAAATACTGGCTCAATTTCTGCAAATTCCATCACAGCTAGAAATGTTCACACTGCTTCTGAATTCATATTGATGATCAATCAATAACCGAAAACACTCTGTGAAGTTGAGGATTCTCAAGATGCTGCAGAAATATCACTGAAACACTGTTTCTGCTGTGCGTCTGTGTTGAAAACTCTCTGGATTCCTCAATCTGATTCAGGTTAGCCTAAAAAACTGACTCCTCTGTATTCTATATTAGTTTCATTACAATAAAACTGCAGCTTGTGGTGTAAATGAGCCCTTTTGTGCAGGTTTCAGGATGGATAGTGACTCCACACAGAAGAAATGAAATCTGCTCCTTTCTTATAGTTAGAACCCAAACCAGTGAACTCAGTGAGTGTTTTATCTCATTAATAACATCTTATCTTTCAGGTTTAGTGTGTTAATGTGTGAGCTGTCATTCATGAGAAATGTTTCATGTTTATTTGAATGGTTGGTTCCCTTTTTGACAGAGTTTTATTTTGAGTTTAAAACCCGCATGAAGACCAGGGGAATCAAACCGATCATACAATAAGCAGCTTTTTCACACATTAGAATAATAATGACAAAAGGAAGAAACCAGGGAAAGTGTTTCCACGTGAGAGGAACGGCGGGTTGTTGACAAAGGAAGGGTCACTGAAACGTGAGGTTTTTCCAGAACGAGGCCGGAGACTCTATGCAAAACTCAAAGTGTGAATTCAGGAGTCATTCACATCATTTGCACTGGTTTCAAATGGCCTCGGCCCGTTTGAGCCGCTGCTGCTCCTCCTGATCAGTCCAAATGAGACGCTTCAAGGAGGCGTCCGAGTCCAGCGGAGGTCTGGTCTGAATCACATTGATCCAATCATTGATATTAATGTCAACTGAATTACAGCTGGAAGAACAGTTTGAGTGATAAATGCCAGGACGACACTGGGACTGATCAGAGTAATTCAGCAGGCGTTTCCTTTGCCAACAACATCGGAATGATCCAACGATCATCGGGACTGAGGAAAGATCTGAGGGGGCAGGGCTACATGTAGAGGGGGCGGGGCTACATGTGAGTGGGTGGGGCTTACATCACTGTCCTTCCACAGGCCAGGGATGCAGAAGGACTCCAGGAGATCACTGCCACACAGGAGCAAGATGCGCAACTCTACAGACGACAAACAGGCGGGAGGAAGAAGACAGGTGAACGTCCCGTAAACGTCTCGTTTACCGGAGCCCAACAACCCGGTAGGAGTTCAGACACGGCAGGAGGGAGAACCAGGGGACACGGCACACACACTCCAGAGACGACTCACCGATCTCCTCGTACCGCATGGCAGTTCCCAAGTTGGCGTTTTCATCTGACACAAAACACAAACGGACGCAAATTCCCACATGAACCAAGTGAAAGAAGGCAGACGGAGAGTAAACCCACACCGCAGCTGAAGCAGGCTAATGAAACCAGATCACATGTCCAGTTTTATGACTGTTGGACGTGACGCACTTTAGCATTCACAGCAATAAGAGGGAGAGTTTAGGCGCATAGAGTTTGGACATTAAAGGAGATCTTTTTTACAAAACTCTTAAAAAAACTGAAAAATTACATCAGCTTACATTTTCTTTTCTGGAAACAGATTATAACATTAGTGAGATTTTCAGGTAATGTACGAACTTTAAAGAGTATCTGAACATCAAGCTTACCGACGAAGGTGAAGCGTTCGATGTGTGGACGAACGCAGCAGATTTTACCCAGGCTCTCGCTGATCTTCCCCCACACTTTGACTGAGACAGAGGAGACAGACGTGAGAGCTGGACCAGCCGAAAATCAGCAGTAACAGCATTAGTGGCATTAACAGCATTAACAGCAGTAACAGCATTAGCAGCATCAGCAGCATCAGCAGCATTAGCAGCAGTAACAGTATTAACAGCATTAGCAGCATTAGCAGCATTAGCAGCATTAACAGTATTAACAGCATTAGCAGCATTAGCAGCATCAGCAGCATTAGCAGCATTAGCAGCATTAACAGTATTAACAGCATTAGCAGCATTAGCAGTATTAACAGCATTAGCAGCATTAGCAGCATTAACAGTATTAACAGCATTAGCAGCATTAGCAGCATTAGCAGCATCAGCAGCATTAGCAGCATTAGCAGTATTAACAGCATTAACAGCATTAACAGCATTAGCAGCATTAGCAGTATTAACAGCATTAGCAGCATTAGCAGCAGTAACAGTATTAACAGCATCAGCAGCATTAGCAGCATTAGCAGCATCAGCAGCATTAGCAGTATTAACAGCATTAACAGCATTAGCAGCATTAGCAGCATTAACAGCATTAACAGCATTAGCAGCATTAGCAGCATTAGCAGCATCAGCAGCATTAGCAGCATTAACAGTATTAACAGCATTAGCAGCATTAGCAGTATTAACAGCATTAGCAGCATCAGCAGCATTAGCAGTATTAACAGCATTAACAGCATTAGCAGCATTAGCAGCATTAACAGCATTAACAGCATTAGCAGCATCAGCAGCATTAGCAGCATTAACAGTATTAACAGCATTAGCAGCATCAGCAGCATTAGCAGTATTAACAGCATTAGCAGCATCAGCAGCATTAACAGTATTAACAGCATTAGCAGCATTAGCAGTATTAACAGCATTAGCAGCATCAGCAGCATTAGCAGCATTAGGTTAGCGTTAGCCGCGCGGGACTCACTGGCCGTAGGCTTGTGATTCATGTTGCTGTGGTTCTGGTAGATGGGCGTGGTCTGGTTCTGGGGCTGGCCGATCACAGGAGTGCTGGACGGCGTGTTGACGTTGGACAGGATGCAGCCGGTGACTCTCTGAGGGACACAAATGTGTTGTTGAGCCGACTCAGTGAGGAAAGACGGGAGTTAACATCTGCTTTCAGTCTGATTCGGTTGGATTGTTTCTTTCGCCAGAGGAAAATTGAGTTTGTACCAACCTTCATCAGGTCACGGTGATGCTCCAGGACGCTGCAGGTGGGCTGCCAGGTGTCCTGGTAACACTCCCAGGGGTCCACTCTGCGCCACACACAACAGATACACAAATACAACAGTGAGTGGCCGAGGGGCGTTTAACTTCGATGTTTGGCTAAAGGCGGGCTGGTGAAAGAGAAGACATCAGAAATAAAGACTTTCGATGGAGAAAAAAATGAGTTTTACTTGTGTTTGAGCAGATTTTTGGGATAAATAATTGTTTCTGAATTGTGGGTGAAAGAGGATAAAAGATGCTAACTCCACAAATAACTAAATTAAACTGAAAGGAAAACTGCTAACAGCCACAACACAGTGTGTCGTGAGTCATATTTATAGATACAAAAGGAACTTAAAAATTCCTAATGCGAGGTGCACCTGAACTGCAGGTAAAAATAAACTTTCTGTTTACACACAGACACACACACACACGCACGCACGCACACACACACACACACACACACACACACACACACACACGTTTGTACAGCTATATGTTGTGAGGACACTCATTGACATAACCCATTTCCTAGCCCCTCACCCTAACCATCAAAAATTAATGCCTAGCCCTAACCCAGGCCCTAAACCTGACCTAAACCTGACTGTAACCCTGAACCAGAAATCAAGTCTGAACCTCAAAAAGGCCAAAAAAGGTCTGTCAAATAGTGAGGACCGGCAAAAATGTCCTCACTTTGCAAAAATTGTCCTCACTTGTAAGGTTATAAACCCATGGTCCTCACAAAAGGTCCTCACAACATATAGCTGTACAAGTATACACACACACACACACACACACACACACACACACACACGCATCATTCAGCTGTAACAGTCCAATAAATGTGCGTTTTCTGAAGACCGTTTGGCAAACGACACACTGAAATAGTGAGCTGATGGTTAAATGGTGGATATCCACCTCTGTCACTGTCACTACTGCTTAGCTAACTGCTCTTTAAAGAGAACAGGAAGGCTGAATGAGTCCAACTTCCATTTAGGGACAATTTTAACTTCACATTAAAGAGGATTTTCTCTTGGTTTGCTTAGAACGTTTAGTCATAAAATGAGAATGAACGATGAAGTTGTCAGACTGCTTCATATTAGACACATCTTCCCCTATAAATACACTCCAACTGCTGCACATACTGAACACAGACTGAAATGAAGCTGGGCCTCATCATTTAGACATCAGACAGGAGGGAAACTCCTTTTCTGACTGTTCTCTCGCCGCTCTCTGGGTAAACGTGACGGTTTTGCAGATGAAGCTCCTTCAAAGGGAGACCCGCTGAGGGAGGATCTGGCCCATTTCTGGGGCCTTTAAAGGGAAACGCTCCGCAGGCGGTCCGGTCTGCGATGGAGGAAAAGGAGCCGGAGCTCCCATCTCACCTGATCCAGTCAGAGGACTGAACGGCCAGCTGACACATGGTGAGGCGATGTCTGCTGGACACCAGACCCTGGACACACATGAAACGGACCAAACGGCGTCAGAAACAGTCCCCTGGACGTCAGCGTCAAACACACACAGCAAACAGCCACGGCTCCCTATGAGGCTGAAAACTGGATTTCTGTACCATCTATTATTCATGTTGAGTGTTCGTACAGCGGCAGAGCAAAAGTAGGACAAGACCCTCATTAATGCAGGAAGCAGAGTGGAAAACAACAGGAGAAGGGCTGAATCCTGCTGCTGTGTTCACAGCATTAAACATGACGGAAAGATTCCCGTCACTGATCACACATTATGTTCTACTACACCTCCGACATGCTCTAATCAGCCAGAACATTAAAACCACCTGGCAAATGTTGAATTGGATTCCACCTTCTCATGTCTCAAAGAAAAAAAAACATTTCCTGTGTATTTTGCCATTTTTCTATTAGATCCTGCATTACTTTGCCTTGATAGGAAAGAATTTACCTCTATAATTTCACTTCACTGTTTCCAGAATATTTCCATCAAACTGGCGTCTCAATCTGAATCTCACCTAAACAGCAAACTCTTGGATGCCTGAGGCTTTGTTGAAGAACTTAGAATCTTCTAGATTTCATTAACAAGTCATTTCACAAAATGACACAACTCCTTCATCAGCTTCCACACACATCCCACTCATGGTGTTGTAACTGTTATAACCTCTGTAATCTGGTCAGCTGTTACCAAATAATCACAGAAACCACAGTTTTATCCAGCAATAGAGAAAAGTCCTAGAAAAAATGCATCCTATAAGTCCTTGTGCTGTGCCACTTGACATCCCGCTGCAATGCTTCATGGTGTCATGTGTCAAATGACTCAGCTTGAGTCATACTGTTGAGATTTCCACAACGTCAACTAGCCATTAAAATGGACAGTATTCCAAAAACCAGTGAATTAAAACTGCTTTTGTGGAGATTCACCAGCTGATGAGGTTCAAATTCTTAACAGAATAAAGCTTTTTTCATGTACCCTCACTAAAGGCTTACTTCAGCTGATTTTCTGTCTGTTGTGCTAAATCAAGCTTGGAGTTCCTCAAGGTTTGTTCCTGGGTCCCCTGTCAGAGATAAATCTAAAAACCTTAGAATGACACTGAAGCTTTCATTGTTTTTGTTTTGTCAGTTATTCATCTCCTCACAATACTCAAAAACAATGAAAATAAAATCATTTTCAACATCACTTTGTGTTTTTTAAGAACTGAAATATACATATATATGCAGGTTTCACTGTTTGAATATATGGAAATGTAACTTTTCAAATGAATACAGTGTTTTTAAGGTGCTAATGTGTCAAACTGAGTCAAAACCCTGACAGCATCCTTAAGAAAACACTAGTTACATTACAACCATAATACACCTTTTGTAAAACTGGTATAAATCATAAATGATAGACTACGCAACTGAACAACAGGGGAGCAAATACAGAGCCCTGTGGTGCACCTGCACTTTTGAAACACTAAACAAAGATGTGTGTCGACTCACAGGTTTTCCATAGGAGTCGTGTACTGGTGAGATGATCCCTCCAATCACAATGAAGCGTCCCGTTTTGTGAAGATATTCTCTGGCTTTTTCTGCACACAAACACAAAGGGAGCATGAGAGGCAGCAGCAAAGAGACAAATGAATACCACACAGGTCAAGACCTTCACTCAGTGCAACCTTCGCTGCAGCCGTTCACGTTTCCAGTGATCCAGACTGGATTTCACGGAGCGTGCTCGGATGCTCAGCAATAATGTGGTCAATACTCACTCACTCATCCTCCTACAGGCTAAAACAAGTCTCTCAGCTCGGTTAGTGGTTGTAAATTGTCTGTATGGATGGGTGCATGTTGGCTTCTACTTTAGCGTGAAAGTTCTGACTGATTTTTCTTCTTTGTTTTCTCCTCATGTTTGAATGGCATCAACCGTCCGGAATGGCCATGGGAGCTGTTCCTATTTCCTCTGGACACTGCTGATTGGTCCCTCCTCATGGACATGTTCACCTCCTCACGCACAGAATAAAAAACTTCTACATGGGTTCTTTTCAAGATCCTGTTCAGAGCTTTGCCCCCTTACTATCATGATCCAAACGATAAACGTCTTTTTTTCTCTTCAAATATATACATTTGAAGTGTATTTGAAGGTTAAATATCCTTTCATTCACCTCCGTTATGCTTGATCTGTTGTACAAACAGAAACGACACGCTTTGTGCATCGCCAGTCAGCCTTTCTCTAATCTTAATGAACAAATAGACAGTTTGCTTCCGCGGCAGCAGCAGCAGCAGCGAGACTTTCTCCCCTGGAAATGTTTCCAACAGAGGGTTTTGGTTTTGGCTTCTTGGCAGAGCTTCAACCGGCTGCTGCGACATTCAGGAATCTGGAGACTTCAACTGAGACCGAGAGCCTGAGGAGGAAATCTGGCATCAAAGCTGTGACAGCATGCTGTGAATGGATGAATGGATGAATGGATGGGCTCCACCCACAGACAGACCAGCTGAATGTCACCGGGTCTGAAGCTTCTGAAGCGTTTGACTGACGGTTCAGGAGCAGTGAAGTCTTTTCACTGAGTGGTTTCCTCGTCTTCATTTCGTCTGGATTCTGGTTTTTCTCTTGACTCCTTCGCTCCAGACTTCCCTCCTGCACCTTTGCTCTGCTGGACTCACCTTCTGAGTGCCTGATATTGTTGACTTTTAAATACAACTGTGTGGTTTTCTTTCATCAGCTGACGTTTGGTTGTGCGTATTGATTTAGATCTGAAACTAATCTTCATGGATAAATCCAGATTTCAGATTTTAAATCCTTCAAACTGTGCAATAAACCAATGGCCTGTAACATAATGCCTGCCAGTATTGTGGTACTTCTGACCTTTTTAACAAATACTAAAGGCAATAACTGAAAATAAATTTTTGACAGCTATGTCACACACTGTGTTTTAATCAATAAAATGCTAATAAATTTAAGTATTATTACATTATTGTCAGAGATTATTACATTTTCTAAGGATATTTAGATTCTTACCCAATAATGTAATACCTTTATAAATTAGCAGAATGTTACAATGTGATGATATTTGCTTAAATATTTTAAACCACTTTTTCAAGCTGTTAGGATTTTGGCTTTATCACAATTAAACAGCCAATCTTATAACGTCACCGGCCATTAACAATAGACAAGAGCTGTTCTGTTGACTCCAAATAATCACATGTCAGAAACCTTTGATTCATACTAAAACATAGGCTTTAAACTATTTATTTTATTGCAATATTTTCCAGAAATATTTTTTATATCTTGAGGGTTTCTTTTTTGTTTGTTTTCTGAATAGAAAAAAAAAAACGTTGCAATGGTACAATAACAAAAATTTAAAGGCATACTTCAACATTTTGGCAAATTGGCCCATTTAGTGCAATTCCTCAGTCATTTGAACAGCATGCTTACTGTTTTTGTGAGGCGAGCTGTTGTTTATCCAGAGGCGAGTCGGGGAAGGTTTTCAGGACGGACACAATGGAAGTGGATGGTATTTTTGTTCCCTCTCGTCAAACTCATCAAATACACAATCCAACAACCCCAAAACACTTTGGTGGACACGTTATAATCCACACATTCACTACGCTGTGAAATATTAATGCAAAATTACCAGACTGAGTTGTTTATGTGAAGATTGCTGAGATGGAACTACTTACTAAACATGGCGTCTGGGCGTAGTGATCTCAAAAGAAAAAGTAGTTCCCAGTATTTGCTTCAGTGTCGTAACACTACAATATTATTTGTTGGTGTTCCACAGCGTAGTGAATGTGTGGATTATAACGTGTCCACCAAAGTGTTTTGGGGTTGTTGGATTGTGTATTTGATGAGTTTGACGAGGGGGAACAAAAATACCATCCACTTCCATTGTGTCCGTCCTGAAAACCTTCCCCGACTCACCTCTGAATAAACAACAGCTCGCCTCACAGAAACAGTAAGTATGCTGCTCTAATGACTGAGGAATTGCGCTAAATGGGCCAATTTGCCAAAATGTTGAAGTATCGCTTTCAGTAAAAACATTTTATACGATGAATGAGAAATAACAAAATTCATCTCAAACACAACGTACTAGTTTTCCCAGCTTGCTTCAAAACATTTAGATATGCAAAACAAGTTTTCACCACTAGATGGTGCATTGAGTCAATCAGAAACAACACGATAAATCAGGGGTGTCAAACTTCCGGAGGCGTCCTGGAGGTTTTATACGTCTCTCTTCCTCAACACGCCTGAATCTAATGAGGATGTCTTCATTAAACATGTGAAAAAGACCAAGAGTCACACATTGGATTCAGGTGTGTTCCAACTGTGAGAGACCCAAAACAAGCAGGATGTCGACAGTTTGACACAAATGATAAATATTTCCACTTCAACTGAAGCTCTTGGTAGTGGTGAAAAGAGGGGATGTTTTCAATGGCTGGAGGCAAAGGAGATAAGAGAGCTATAACTAAAGAGCAAAATTAATATAAATCTTTGATTTACTGTTCTATGTCTCATGGAATAAATGAAATGCAATCAAAATTTCAGACTAGAATCAATTTTTTCAGGTTGATGCAGAGACTTTACCAAGTAAAGGTTTATATACTCATATCTGCAACAACAACAAAGCATGTTTTAGCCACAATAAATGTGAAAGATTAACTTTAATATGTAGCATAAGTCTATGCAGCATCACTTTAGAGTTATTTAATAGATGCGGTTCTGCTTTGTTTTGGTTTAACAATAAATGGACTGTACACATGTCTACATGTTTCATCTATTCTTCTGGAGAAGTGGATCCAATAACAGTTAGGAGCGACAAAATATCTCCTCCCTAATTAAGCAGAAAAAGTGAAACAAACTTTTAAATATCGGGAAAATTTGCTGGTATTACAGAGAATGGCATGCTGACTTCTCACGGTCTGGGACACATACGTAGGTCAAGACCCCTGACACTCCTCCAGCACCTAATCTGGACCTCTGCAACCATAGATATCTTATAGAACACTAGACGCCTCACGGCAGACTCCACGACGTCCACAGAGGGCGGCCATCTTAGTACGGGAAAGCTGTTAGAGTTTCTGTGGAACGAAATGTAAGGTTGGTGATCTGTGCAGACGTTTATACTCTTATTTCACTGAAACTTTTCAATGGAACATCTTAAAGCACTAAAAGGCAGCTGCTGCCGTGACTCTGAGTTATATAAAAACTGACTGATCAAGAGATTCACTCAGTTGCCTTTTATTCATTTACTTAATTATATTGTGACTGTAATTCCTTTAATTGACTTGAGACTTTCTGAGCTCCTTTTATAAATGTTTACAAAGCCTGATTCAATATTTTTAACAGTGTGTTTTGTGGTGCACAATTTCATGTTTAAATAATCTATGGGGGGGACATTATACATTCACAATAGATATAATAATGTGGAAGGTTACTGTTTAATGTTATATATCAATAAATATAATATAATACATGCAATATAACGAGGTTCAGAGATTTAAGCATTTCTGAAGTTTCAGGTGGGTAAATAGATTATCTTCAGCCTCCACTGCAGCCCTGCCACGTCTTAAAATATTGTCATACAAAACTAAAAATATGGACATGCATGGTTTGTCTAAATTATTCATAAGAGCTATAAATATATCTCAGTGTGAGGATTTGAACATGGAGCCTAATATGAAGAATATTATGAATATTCAGGATATGATATACATTTATCATATATATTTAGGGCATGCCATGCTCATCAAACATACTGTATGTCATGTCATTAACAGAGATTTGATGTTCATCACAAACCAAACCATTTGAAAATTGGTTGAAATTTGAGCCAGTTATAGCTGGTGAAACAGTTCCTGTCTCATCAACACAACGTAATGAGCGAGCCGGATTCCCTGACAAAGATGGCCGACCTCTGCGGACCTCCGACTTCACTGGCCAGCAGCGTTGACAGGCATCTAGTGTTCAGATATATGTCTGCAACTATCTGCAAAACTCCAGAAACCACGTGAGAAAAACGGAACACTGCCCCCCAATGGACAGCAGAGGAATTACTGAATGATCACATAGTGTCTCTTTAAAAACCTTGCTTGTCAAAAACCCCTAAACCTGAGTAGTTTATGGAATTTTCTAGAAGTATTTCACCATGTAAGTGCTGTTTTTATTGATAGATTGAAGAATTACAGAGTCCATGTAAACAGCCGAATCCCGGTCACGCGGACCTGGACTTGTTTTACAGCTACGACATGCTGAAACCTGTAAAACACCTAGAAGCTCCATCTTCCTTCATCAGCCGTTCCGACCTTCACTTCTCTTTCCGTCTGGTTTCTGTGTTGTTGATACACCCTGACAGCAGGCCTGCTCTCAGCTCATGACGCAGAAAAGGCCTCTGAGCAAGGCACTAGCCCTCCCTGCCCGCCTCTCGTCCTGTTTTCGCGCTGCGCCACGCGCCGCAGGAGGCTCTCTCAGCTGGCTCGGTGCTCGGAGGGTCTCCCGGAGGCGGTGGTCCGGATTCCCGGGCCCCCGCCTGCTCCCGCCGGACCCGGCCTCTGGTGTGAAGCCCTGCTGTGGGAGCCGTCGCCCATTTCAGCACCACCCTGCTGGACAGCGCCTCGAGCCGCGGCTCCGCTCCCAGCAGGTCCAGACCCGGTCAGCACGTCGAGGAACCGGGGCCCGGTGGTCTCTATCCCCAAAACAAACCCGCCCTGCCCGCCTCCCCCACCCCCACCCCCACCCCGACCCTCCCAGCTCACCGAACATATGGATGTGTCCCTTGGTGATGGGGTTGAAGCTGCCGCAGGACAGCAGGATAACGTGCGTTTTGTTGGTTTCCGTCATGTTCGGGTCGCCGCTGTGTGCCGGTCCGTTCCGGTCCGGTCCCGGTGCTGAGCGGGCTTCAGGTGGCGGATCGTCGTGGTTTGGTGGCAGGCTGCCTCCGCAGAGTGAGAGATGGAGAGAGAGGGAGGAGGGAGGAGGAGGAGGAGGAGGAGAGGCTGATGTGTCTGCGGCAGGATGCTGGAGGAGGAGGAAGAGCAGAGCTTAAAGACACAGAGCACAGATCCCCATGGCCAGGACGCCTTTGAGCCAAGCACTGGGCATCAAACCTCTTCCACCATCTGGCCTGCGACGGTGTGAATCCTTTAAAGGTGCATTAAGGAGTTTTACAACCTTAAAAGTACTTATTTTCCACCATAAATATGTTCCACATTTTTAATGCTGTGTACAATGTGTCCTGACATATTCATTACCAGAACCTCTAACAGGCTAAACTGTCACTTGAAAGTCACAGTGCCGGTCCGGCTCCACAGTTTTTTTGGGGAGAATTTGAAAGGAATGACGTAATGCGCGCTCCGGCTGGTTAGGTTTCGTTTTGTCCGCCATTACTCCGCCAGATGCTTAGTGAGCAACAACTGAGCAGGATCTTCCAGGAAGTCAGAACAGACTGGCTTCTAGCACTGCAGCTCCACACAGACTCCACCAGGGAGAGAAACTTACATCTTACCTGAGCGCTACTAAACAAGCGAGGAAGGAGTTCCCCTCTTCCGTGCACAGGAGCCACAGGGACGAGTTTTTCACTAAGCTGCATTACGCCCAAGGCCTGCAGGGGGCGCTGTTTCGCATAAAACGTGCAAACTCCTTAAGGCACCTTTAAATGAATGTCTGACAGACTCCAGAACCTGGTCTGAACACACCCAGACCTGAGGACATTTCTTCACATCACTCAGCTGGTTTCTGTCAGGAGGACATTTCCGTCTGTTATCGTGAAGATAAATATAGGATCAGGCCACACACACTCCTCGCTCCAGGAGGTGAAGTGTGTGTTTTTACCTTCACACCACACACAGGAGTGTGTTTTCCCCACACTTCTGCTGAGAATGACTCAACACACCACCTTGTGGTGAAACGTTGTATTGCAGGATGAACAGGAGAGGATGGAGAATGAGCAGGTGTATTGAGATGCAGTTATCAGCAGCACTCTGATATTATGACATTAAAGACAGAAATAGCTTCATGGTGAATTTTCTGGAAGAGTTCAGAGCGTGACAGCAGCACAAATCATTGTATGACATTCTCATGGTTGGATTTTAACACAGCAAACAAGGACTAATGACAGCTTTGTTTACCAGGTTTGAACTGAAATTAGAGCCAGTTTCAATAAAACGTTTTGAGTCATATTTACATCAAGCTGCAGCAGCTGCAAAAGGTTAAAAGTACTGATGATTATAAGAAATTGTCTGTGTCGGATTAGATTTCTCAACGACTGATAAAATTCCTAAAGTGGACTGGAATCATGTTTTCAAAGAAAACGGAACATCATTAACAGTGATTACTATTCGATCCCTTAATGAGCCTGAAGCTTCTTCTGCTTTATTGATCTTACTTTGAAGTTATGGAAGAGCGAGAGAAACGTCAAAAGAAGAAATGTTACTCATCAATAAGCTGTTTGAGATGTTTAGAAATAAAACTTCAAATGTGGGTTTTGTTTCAAACTGTGCAGTGATTTGTATAGGACACCTGAAGTTCAGGTATCAGCTGTAAAAAAGACAAAAAAAACAACAACAGCAAATAATTAGGAATTGGGAATTCATTACCTTCAGTAAAAAGAGTAAAGTCGGTCAATCACAATTTTGTGAATTAATAACAATTCATGAATATAATTTAACATTTAGGACTGTTTAACTTTATTCACTGTGTGTTGTAGTGGAGTCAATAGTTAAATAACTGTAAAGTTCATGTTTTAGTGAATTAATCCAAATAAATAATAATGACAAAAAAAAAAAAAAAAGTAAATCAACAGAAACCAAATGTTTGACTTCTGGAGTGTACAGAGAAAGTTAACCATGTTAGCTTCTGTGATATTGAAAGTTTTACACAATCTTAACCAACATTTGATCAACATATTCTTTTTATTCTTTGACCTATATTTTATGAGAACACGTGTGAAAATATATGCATTTCCTTTTTTTTATGTTTTATCTTTAAAATTAAATAAAAAGTATTTTCAGTGCAGTAAATAGCTTAAACACAAAACAATCAATCATCGTTCTTCATGGAAACATCTACAGATCAAACTAACTTTCAGTGTTTTCTGGTCTAAAAAACCTGCTGTTGCTTCTTCTGACCGCCAGAGGTCAGTGTTTCCCTTTTAACTGAAGAGAGGCGCCACAAGAAGGAACAGGCTTCACTGTAACTGACTAACTAACTAACTAACTAACTAACTAACTAACTAATAAATAAACACATTTTAAAGTTTAAAACTTTATAGTTTAAACTTTGTTATAATTTTGAGTCTTAATATCTAAATTAAATAAATTTTGAGACATTTATCAAGACGTCTCCAGTAGTGTTGGATTTCTCTGTGACCCTCATTATTCAGACTGACCTTGGTGAAAACACAATCAGCATGCACGCGCATACACACACACACACACACACACACACACACACGCACACACACACACACACACACACACGCACAATCTCGTATTTCTATCCTTGTGAGGACCGTCCATTGACTCCCATTCATGTCTAGCCCCTAACCCCTGACCCTTACCCTAACCCTAACCCACACCACAACAAAGCCTAACCCTAAAGAAATGTTTTTGCACTTTTACTTTTTTCAGTAACAACAACATGGTCAAGAAAACACTGTTTCTCCTACTTAGGACCGGAAAAAGGTCCCCACAAGGCACGTCGTTCCACGTTTTGCTATCCTTGTGGGGACATTTGGCCCCAACAAGGATAGAAATACAAGAACACACACACACACACACACACACACACACACACACACACACACACACACACACACACACACACACACACACACACACCAGTGAAGTGAAAGCTTTCTTTTAGTTCACCACGGGGGTTCAACCTGTGGCTCCAGAGCCGCACGAGGCCCTTTGGTCCTTTTGTTGTGACTCTCTGAAGCCTTTACTGAATTATACCTAAATAAAAATTTGATCATATATCTATTTTCTTTACACATAAGAGCCTTTTGGAATAAAACAATATTTAATAAAGAAGTGACAAGAAGCAAAATCTGAAAAAATGTGAAAATAAGGAGAGCATCTCAGAGGGGAAGAAAGCTTAAAAATTGGGATAAAATCAAACAAAACTGCACGAAAAGCGATTTTAAAAAAAGTTTTCAAAACAATGCTCTTCGAGTTCTTCTTTTCTGTGATTTTATTAGTCACCGTTGCCTTCACCTCGTTTTTAAGGTTAAACTTAATTTGTGGCTCCAGTTAAACATAATTGGTGGAAAATCACTTAACCGTTTCTATTGGTCATCAGTGATGTGGAGCCCTGAACTGAACACACAGCAGGCTGCACAGAGCAGGTCAGAGGTCAAGGGTCAGGGGTAGTGGGTCGGGGGTAATACCATGTGGGATTCAAACCTGAGACCTTCTGACCTTCAGATCTCTTCTTCTCACCTCTGATGTGCCTGATGTTGCCAAACTGAAATGACAAAACGACTAAGTTACTATGAAATGGGGGAAGACTCTCTGGAGGCCTGATTTTTAGTTAAAATCCAAAATGACTTTCACTTCTAAAACACGTGTTATTTTAAGGCCCAAATATATATTTAAGATAAAATCTCTGCAGAAATGAAGTTAAAAACAAATATCTTTAAAATGTGATTCAGTTTTGATGGTTTCAGAATTTCATGTGAAACATGACTTTATCCTTTTTCAGTGTAATGCAGACTTTCACATGGCACCTGAACAAAGTCTGATCAGATGTTTGATCAGTTATCATAATAATATTTAACAAAAAAAAATCTAAGAAGTTATTATGTTTGAGGTAGAATTAAAAAAAAAACCTTTCAAACCTTTGAAAACTGCAGGGCGATGTAACAAAACACGAATACAACTGCATTTCTGGGAAATAAAAGGTTATCCAGTAGTACATGGAATGGCATCATATTCATTAAACAAACAAACTCTGAAAAAACTCTTTAAATTATGGCTGAAAAACACATTTTACTGTTTTTATACATTGTTGGCAAATGATTGTGTTGATCACACCAGGCAGGTGGTTTGGGGCGTGGCGGTCTTCTTTATGAGGAACGTCATGGATTTCATTCTTAGCTTGAACTTGAACAGTAGAATCATTTCTTTCTGGAACAGTTTAACTGTAATTGTGTTAATAAAGAGAATTCAGGTCAGAGTTCAAGCTGCAGTTTGTAATGCTGAGGCTCCACCAGCAGGGGGCGAAGTCTCACAGTCTGAGAGTTTCACAACGTTTTCCTGTGTGGTGTTTGAAGGTGTCTGTTTCCTGATCAGGCAGGATGGAAAAAACTCCTCAGAAGAAACGGAAAGAGAATATTTTCGTCAGGAATGAATCCAGAGATGAAACATTAACGTTGTCTGGAGCTGTTTGACACCCTGGCGTGGCGTCAAAAATTACTTCTGTATCTTCTTCTTCATCTTTTTGTGAAGCTGTAAATAAATTTACTACAGTTTTACTGTCAGAATGACACCGCTTTATTCCACTCTGCTAACCAAACTCATTTTCACCCTCGTTTCCTTCACTGTGATGCATCGTTTCTTTTTTTATGTTGCTGATTTTCATTGTCAAACCTAAATTTAAAAACGTTTTTTATTTATTTATTTATTTATTTATTTATTTATTTGTTTGTTTATTTATTTATTTATTTATTCAGATTTTCATTCCATTATTTTCATCTGATTTCAGTTATTTAACACATTTTATAGTGTGTATTATTGCTTCAGTTTTTAAACAGGTTTAATCCTCTGGCGATAACCCATTTTGTCAGGGAGTTGTGTTACATGGATAAGGGATAAATGTGTGTTTTATTTTTTGTTAATCAGTCCTTCCAGAAAGTTGAGATGCTGTCATTTCAATAATGAATTTAAGTTCATCTAATCTCAGCGATGCACGCAGCCTTTTAATTTTGCCCGATCACCACAACGTGACAACATCGCAAGGTCACTCAGAATTCATGGAGACTGGTTGAATTTAAATAAAAAGCTGAAATTGCAGATCATGTTCAACTACAGTGTTACTAAAGACACATGAATTAAACAAGAGGCATTATACAATAAAATATGGATAGTATTTGTTCAAATGTTGGAATAAAATGAGAAAGTTTAACATGAATAAATGGCATTATTACAATAATGTTATTTCTAGTTAATAACAACACTTTCAACATGTGTCGTTTCTGTGATTTTCATCAACGTGATCAAAGTGCATTGCTGCAATTTTCAGAATGAAAATTTTAAAAATAATCTGCTGTTTCTTTGACGACCGCAGGTCAGATCTCAACACACACACACACACACACACACACACAGTGTGTGTGTGTGTGTGTGTGTGTGTGTGTGTGTGTGTGTGTGTGTGTGTGTGTGTGTGTGTGTGTGTGTGTGTAAAAACCCATCTGCAGCTCTTTCTGTAGTTGCCATGGTGAATTTCTGACCAGCCAATCAAAGCGTGTCTGCAGTGTGTAAGGGTGCATGTGCACCCCTCCAAGCCTCCCACACACACACACACACACACACACACACACACACACACACACACACACACACACACACACACACACAGGGTTATGTCTTTCTTTCAGTCTTTCAGAAATGTGTATTAAAGCCCCTCATCTCTCTCTCTCTCTCTCTCTCTCTCTCTCTCTCTCGCTCTCTCTCGCTCTCTCTTGTCTTATCGCCATGGAAACTCAGCAGTGAGCGGGATGGTAGAGAGGAGGGTACATAAGCGAGCCTCAGCTCAGAGGTAGTAATAAGACGTTAGTAAGTCTGTTCTCACTGTGGTCGTAGTGTATCCTCAGTGTCTGCTATATTCTGGGTGTGCGGTCAGTGTATTGTGAGTGTGTTCAGAGTGTATTCTGGGTGTATCCCCCGTGTGTTCAGGGTGTAATCAGGTCACAGCTCTCCCACTTGCTGACGGCCCTCTCGCCTTCGTGTTGGTGTGACGCTGAAGCAGCTCCCTCCCCGACGTGAACCAGCCTCGGCGAACAGGCGAGCCGGGGACACCGGCAGGAGCTCCTGCTGCCATGCAGCATGTTACAACCGAGTGGAATCTAACCCACAACCTTCCTTTTGGTTTACATTAAGTCTCTATTTGACTAACTTTGGTGTTCAGATCTTGTACGGTTTCCTAAAACCACGTTTTTCTAGTTTTTTAGGGAACTTCAGTCCTGATCACAGCCGTCAGATCGCTGGATGACTGGATGACTGGATGACTGGATGCTGATGAATCAGTTTCATGTTTTATCTGATTCAATGTTTAATTTGCATTAAGAATATTGACAGTGGTTCAAAAACTTTGGAAATATGTGAAACCAACATTTGGTGATGAATCTTAAACAGATTTAAAAAGATTAATATGATCCCTGCAGTATTTATTTGATTTAATGTAACATTGATCTACATGATTATGCGGAGGCCCGTGTTGACTAAATGTTGAATGATTTTTATTGGCTTGGATTGAAAAGGGTGATTTTAAACCATTTCATCCTTAAATATTCAATCTGAATGATGCATCACAGCCGATAGATCTTTATTACACTGTAAAAACATGTTTTCACTGTGACTAAAAGAGATTTGCGCTCGGGGTTCAGCCGGTGACACTAATGATCGGGCGCTGAAACCTTCAAACCGAACGTCACGCCGTTTAGCCGGGAGTGTGTTGGTGTAATCACTATACTTATTAGCTGGCTCGGTCCCATTAGCTCCGGCGCTCAGACTGCAGAGCGCCTCCTCACACTCCCGACACACACGTGGAAACAGCAACGCTTCCTCTGCGAGCTGCGCCGCTCCTTCCTAATTCATTTCCATTCCACACACGCCTCGTGCACGTACTGTGTTTATATTTATATTTTGCCCTGTTCACGTTCTCGTCTACATTTCCTGCAGCAGCTAGCCCGTCATCCCGTTTCCATGACGACTGAGCCGGACGCCGTGGGGGGTGTCGTGTTTGTGGACCGGATGAGGGAAGAAGCATCGAGCGGCGTTACCACAGCAGGCAGAAGTACGTCAGTTTCTCAGCGCTACACACACTGTGTGTTTCACGCAGAACTGTGGGACGGCTGCAGGTTCAGACTGCGGCGTTCGGCCTCCATGTTGGGCCTCGGCGGTTCCTCCTTTCTCTCCGGATCAGTCTGGGGTTTTCTCAGCAGTTCAGAGCCGATATCGACATGATCTGCTGAAAGTTTCTGTCAGTCTAAATGAGTAGAACTTCAGTTTCACAGCCTTCATGAACGCAGAGCGTCGGACTGGTGTAGCAGCGCACCACAGGAGGGAGTGTGTGCTCGCAGATGAATGGAAAACACTAATTGTTCACGTCTTAAAGGATTTGCATTTCGTATGATTGCTTCTATTTTTAAGGCGTTTCTAAAGGATGTGTGAGTCAGCTCAACCGTCAGCAGGATGCTGCTGTTGTCGAGGTGAGAAGTGTTTCTTCAGCCGACTCCAGACCTTTTCAGGCCTTCAGTCTTTCAGAAATCTCTTATGTGTCTCATTTTCACAGATTTTTTTCTTCTGATTCATATTTGCTGTAACGCTGCAATACGTTTGCTCACTGAGAAGTCCACCTCCACTCCGGTCTCTCATGGGTTTAATCTCAGCTGGTCTCCCTGAAAGCACAGCTGGTTTCATGCAAACAGGCTTCGTGTCCACTACAGTGTGTTTTAGATTCTCCTGTTTCCTGTTGCTCACTAAACACACACTGCTTCATTTCCTGTCTTTGTCGATTCATCTCTTCAGGACAGATCAATCAAAATGTGAGACCAAAAGGATTTTATATCACAGGAAGAAAATTAGAGGTCAGCGTTACTGAAGGGTCTCCGTGGGTGGAGGGTGATGGAGGGAGGGTGGTGAGCCCCGGTGGTGTGTGGGGAGTTTTGGATGCAGGCTTTGGGTGGTGGCTGAGTGTTGGGTGGCAGGTTTGGGTGGTGAGGGGGGAGGTGAGGGGTGATGAGTATTTTGTGGTGAGTTTTAGGAGGTGGGTGTTGAGGACTTTGGGTGGTGGGTGGAGCCTTTTGGTTGCTGGTTGATGAGTTCTGGTTGATGGGTGATGAGCGCTGGGTGATGGATTTTTTGTGGTGGGCGTTGGGTGGAGGGTGGAGGGTTTTAATGGGGAACGTGCACTGGGATCAGGTTCTCCCCACTGATGATGTGTCGTTGCAGTAGTAATCCTACTCTGGGCGGTGAGCTGTGGGCGGAGGGGATGGAGCCACCAACCTTAACGGTTGTAGCACCAGCGGCTGTCCCAGCAGCCCCGCAGCCCCCCTCTGCAGTCTCCACATTCTGCAACCAATCAGACTGTGCTGCTGGAGGTTTGAATAATTTATTGTATAAATGAAAAGCATAATTTAATTACAAACTGAACTTGTTCTGACATTTTTCATGGAAATGACACAGATGTCCAAATCCTCCGAAGGGTACAGAGCGTTCCAGAAATGAGCCTCCTTCAAGAACACTGAGTGAAACTTTATATGTGACTGTGCTCATGAACGAAGTCTTCCACACAGCCCAACAGCTTCAGTTATCCTCAGTTCTGTGTGGTACGCTAAAAAACAAACAAACCATAAATACAATAAATCAAACTGTCACATATAAGCTCAATATTTGTACAATACAAAACCCACGCCTGCTGGTCACCAGTCAGTGATTGTGCTGCTCTTGTGGCACCGTCACAGAGATTTTGGCAAAATTCGATTATTACAATGAGAAATATTTCTTTTTCTTTTTTCAAAAAAGTACTCAAATCGCAATCACATAAAAATATTTTACATGTGTAGCAAAATGATGGTCTCCATAAATTCACCCTGGGTTCCTTCTGACGCTGTTCTGTTTTCTGACTGTTGACCGGTCGACCAAGACGACTTCCACAGAATCCTTCTCAGTCAGAGTCAGCCGTGTAAAGAAGTTCAGGTTTTAGAAGCGTTCTGTGACCATGAACACAGTTCATAGTGGAACATGGTCCTGGTCCGGACCCCTCAGTGACCCCCACCCCCCTTAAACACACACACACACCTTCTGCGCCCCAAGAACACACTGGAGCGATTGTGCTTTCTCAGTTCACCAGCCACGGACCCCCCCCCCCCCCCCCCACCCCCCCGCTCCATCACTGGGTATCTCTGTGGCTAGCCCACAGCCACAAGACGCTTCTGCTGATGGCACTTGGGCACTAAGTTAAATAAAGAATGTAAACATTTGAGTAATGTTGCTTCAATTTCTATAATATCACTGTATGTATGTATATATAGAGATATATAGATATAGAAAGGTAAAAAAAAACCTTTTTTGCCTTTAACATCTACTATAACTTGTATAATGCTCGAAATGAAGTGATGAATGCTCCATGGGTTTAAACACTCATGCAAAATACTAAAGTAAAAGTAGAGTGATCTTCTATAGTACAGCAGTATTTGAGGTTTGGAGTAATAGGGCCACTGTTAAACTGGAAAACCAACATATTCATCTTTAAATGGGTTTTATAGAACCGTTCTATCTAAATAATTGTGTTAAAAAATCACTATAAAGTTGTTTTATATAAATGAAGCAACATACAACTTATTTTACATGAAATGCTCGAGCACAAAATTTACAGCAGTTCAGGTTCAAATCTATATATTTTTAAAATAGCAAACCTCTAATGAGTGTTTTTGAGATAAAAACTTGCAAACTAAACTGATCTGAAGAAATAATTATGTTTGCTTGTCTATTTTAATTAATTTCCTGTTGAACTGAACGTAGGGATGCACGATATTGGATTTTTGCCGATATCCAATATATGGAAACCTCTGTTGGCCGATACCGATACTGATACCGATACTCAAGTCAAAGTCTCCCTTGCAAGTGCGTTGGGCGGCGCCAATCTCCGCTTCATAACCCCAGACCACACAGCGCCTGTGAGTAGTGGAAGCTGCAGTGGGGGGTCAGACCTCTGTGTGTTCGACCCCCCCACCCCGCTCTGTATATGCCGAGCACCTGGCGAGAAGGCGCCTTTTTTAAGGTCTTTGGTATGACCCGGCCGGGATGCGAACCCACGAGGCCATGATACCGATAATCAAAAGTTTTTTTTTTTTTTCACTGTAAAGCAAAGTAAGTCTCTCCTGCACTGGAGTTTACATCTTACTCTTATTGTGACAGTCTAATGTGTTTAAGAAACACACATAAAACGAGACAAAAATCATTCGACTTTACCGAAATAAGAAATGTATTATTAAAATCCTGGTCTATCCACTGTGCGGTGAGACTCGGCATGCTGACGGGACTTACGCTCCATGTCCAAATATCGGAAGTGAAGCTGATGTGAGCAGCACCGGCGAGGAGCTTCTCTCCGGGGCTGCAGGCCGAGCGCTGCAGTTCAGGTACGGCTACATCTGAGAAGAAACGCCGGCTACGACTGGCGTAGCGGAGCTCCGGATGCATCACTCGTCTGCAGAAGCCCACATCTTCAACCAGGCTGAATGGCTGGTTATCAAGAGCAGTGAATTCGACTATTTTCTTGTGCATCTCCTTTACCTTGGGGTGGTCACTGCTGAATGCCTGAGCTCTGTCGAATGACAGAAGGAGACGCCGCTGCCAGGTTTCGATGGCGCTTTTTCCTCCTTGCTTTTCAGAAACTCTTGGTGCTGTTCAGGATGGCGGCTCCTGAGATGCACCATTAAATTGGTAGCGTTAAAGGAGTGTTGCTTTTCTCCTCCTCGCATCACTTGAGCTTTACAGTCATTGCAAATTGCTAATTTCTTGTCTGTTTCTGAGATAGTAAAATACCTCCACACAGCCGATGAGGTGACGTAGTAATTGGGCGCGCCGTGACATCCATAGTGCGCCAAGAGCAAGTCTCAACATGCCTATCGGCAGAAACTTTCATATCTGCAGATACCGATAAACGTGTTTTTAAGCTTTTATCAGCCGATACTGATATTGTGCCAATAATATCGTGCATCCCTAACTGAATGGAATGTTACTTTCTCACTAAACTGAACTCTGCTCCACAGAAATCCTGCAAAATAATTCCTGGGACAATATCACCTCATGAAAGGTTCTCAGTTTTTAAATATTGTTAAATTTAAAACTTAAAAAAAAGCCAATAAACAAAAAGCAAAGCCGAGATGTGAACGGTGAGTCGACCCTGTCCAGCCTGGTAAACGCAGCGTTTGGTTTTTCCTATAGAGAAGTGATATTCCACGTATTCTACATATCAGGGTTCTGGAGATTTCCTGCAGCTACTGAGGAGCCGGCGTCACATCTGAAAGGTTCTGCGCTGCTGGATTTTAAGACGCCTTTGGCCATCTAAAGCACACAACGGTATTTCTTAAATTCTACATACTGCACCTTTTATAACACATAAACACACTTCTCATTATATTGGCATTCCCTTGAAGTGACACGTTCCGCTTCATAATAAATATTATTATAACACTTTAAACTCTGATTTGATCGTGCATTTGAACTTTGTACAATCTTCTTCCTTCCCATCATAAAACTTTACTCTCATAAAACTAACTTCAACGCGATCCAAGAATACTTCAATATAAAAATTAGACATTATTTTTTCCCAACAGTGGCCATAATACTGCATTGTCATTACATTCGTAGCACTGATGACGTGGAGGGATGAATGCATCGGTTCAGTCTTTGGACTGGAGCGTGGATGCCGTCGGTCGGGGTGATCGGCACGCTGCACATGTGCAGGTCCGGTCCAGCTTCTACACAGTAAGGATAAGTAAGGTTATACTGCACACCATTAAAACACAGCATGTTAAAAAATAGAGCACTTACTTTACCATATTTAAACACAATATATGCCCCATGATATTCTCATACAACACAAACACAACACGACCATCAGCTAAGAGATACTGTTATTGCCCAGACGGGGCTCCACAGCCCACTCTTCATCAGGACTGTGGGTTCGCTCTCCCTCGCCGTCGCCCACGCCAGTATGTACAAAAACACCACGGCTCTGGAGCCCAGACGTCCTCCCTGGCAGCCTGTGGGCTCACTGTGAAGTCCAGAAGTCAGCGACACCTGACGACGGCAGGACGAGCGTCAATGTTTGATCCTCATCGCGGGAGACGAGGCACGAGGCGGAGTCCGCCGCCGCCGGGCGACGAGCGGAACGTCACGCCAAGCAAAGGGTCATTCAGATCCTGGTGTTGACCCAGCAGCGGTTCGAGATCCAGATGAACAAATCCAAACACAAAGACAGCAGCTGTATGGAACTGCAACTGAACTCACGGCGGCTGGATCAGTGGATCTTGAATCTATTGCAAACTGGAGTGACGGATCGGAGGAAAAACTGCGAAACACTTTAGAATCAGGTTAATACAAAATCTCAGGAGTCACAAATGAACCGAGTGGAGCTGAAATGAGCCGCTTCAGACGCTGTGGGGGGGTTCTCTCTCACTGGAGGCACAGTCCTGACTTTCTATCCCTCAGTGTCGTATCGATGGAACAATTTCATTTCTTCCTGACGTTGTGGGGGTGGGTGTGTGTGTTTGCGTGTGTGTATTAGCCGCGGTCCAGGCAGACACACCGCCTATCTCGGGGGAGAAAGAAGGAATTAAGTTGATGAGGAGAGTCATTCTTTATAGGCCAGGCCCAGGGTGGGCGGTGGGGTGTGAGTCAGGATGGGGCGGGGTAAAGTCGGGGGCGGAGTCGGACTCGGACGGCCGTACAGACCCTGCAGTTGCCTGTTGGCGTGGGCGGGGTGAACGCCGGGGTGGTTGGGGTAGCTGGGCTGGCTGGGGTGGTGGATGGGGTTTTCTTGGAAATTGCGAAGGTTCTCGTGGAAGCGGCTGCTGCTGTCGGCGTCGTCACAGAGGCGGTGGTTGCTGTGGAGGTCCGGGGTGGGCCCGCGGTCCTGCACGTGGACCGTGTTGCTGCTGCTCTTCCGCCTCAGCGTGGACTCGCGGCTGGACGACGCCACCGACTGGCAGTCGGAGCCGCCGTCGCTGCTGGCGGCCGTCACCTCCACCGGGGTCACCCGGATGGTCGTGACGGCCTGAGGGTGGGGGTGGAAGGGGGCGGCGAAGGTGGCGTTGGGGACGAAGGGAACGTTGGAACTGTTGGAGTTGGGATTGAAATTCGGCTGAGCGTTGTTGAAATTGGGATTGTTGGGATTGAAACCCGGGTGCTGGAAATTGTTGGGATTGTTTGGATGTAAGGGGTGTAGCGGGTGAACGACATGTGGATGGTTGGTGTAAACTCCCCCTCCCCCTCCGTCTCCCCCCGCCTCGCTCTCCGTTTCCGTCTCGGCCACGCTCCTCCTGCCGTCCACCGAGCCGCCGTCCCTCAGCGAGTCGCAGCTGTCCGTGTGTCGGTTCAGGTCGTTGAGGGTGAACGCCGACTGCCGCAGCGAAGCCCTTTGTTCCGGCGGCTTCCAGCGCCACGAGCCGCTCCCGTCGGTGCTCGGGGGCTTCACCACGGGCTTGTTGGACCGGGACTCCGGGTGGGCTTCCACACGCACGATGCTTCCACTGCGTTCCAGTCCTCCTCCTGGAAGAGCAAGGCAGAGTCACCCGTTAAACACGCCGCGCTGCGGAGATGTCCGCCTGAAAACAATCGGCGGCGGCGGGCGGGACAGACCTCCCACTACCCCGCTGGTGGAGGCCGGCGGAGAGGGGTCCTGGTCCGTCAGGGCTCGGTACCGGATGGATCCGGTGCAGCTGACCATGCTGCCTCCGTCCTCTGAGCGGGGAGAGTGAAGCAGGCCCTGCTGCTTGGATAAGGCTATTACCTGGAGGAGGAGACGCAGGAAGCAGGAAGCAGGAAGCAGAATGAACACTTTCAAAGGGTTATCTCCAAACAGGTCACGAAGCTAAATGAAGGAATGATAGATGTTTAAAAACAGAGGACACCGACTCCCTCTTTGTCTGGTCCCTTCTTTGTTTGTTTGTCCCTTCATCTGCTCGTGCTTTACTGACAGGTCTTCATTCACTGTTTCTGGCCCTGATCTATTGAAAGTTTGTACAGTACATATAAAAGTAGGTGAAACATGAGCGTGCACACACACAAACGTACGCAGAAGAAGGGAGGCTCAGAGGTGTGTGACGGATGCCTCAGCTCCGCTGCACGGCAGGAAGGTTCAGGTTTTCATGTGTTTCCACTGAACAAGGTGCGATACCCAACTCTCACCATTTTCACCGCTGCAGTTCTTATCAGTGCAGGTTTCATTAGGAGGAGCCACAACACTGCTGTCTGCTGATTGGTCAGTGAAACCGTCACGCTGGTGAGACCGTTTTCAAAGCTGTGCCACAGAGCGCCGAGGCTCAGGGCTCCGCTGACGCCTGAGCAGTGCTGCACCAAATGGAAGAACTGAGGAGCCTGGAACACCTGAGGGGCCTCAAAATGTTCACCGATGGCTAACAAACATTTAGCAAACATCAGCGTTTCTTCTGGAGAGAAGAACAGTTCTGTAAGCTCCAACATCACTTTGACTTCACATCTGTAAACGGGGACATCACAGAGCGAGCTCCGCCTGCCAGGACTGAAACTGCCGTCAACATCCTGGGACTTCAACTTAAAGACTCATCGAGAATTAAGAAAACCTCTAATGTATGCATAAATACACAGAAAGCTGAAGTTTGTTAGCACGCTAGCTTGCCAGTAACCTTCATTCTTTACCTCTCTGCTGGAGTGTCCTGTTCATTTCAACCCTCCTTAAAGCGACACACTGACCTGCGTCATGAACAGTGATGTTTACTCTGTCTACGTTTCAGAGACGGGTGAGAAACGATGATATTCTACACACCAGGACTTTACACCAACAGATTAATGCTCAATGCTTGATATCATCGATTTCACACATCTGCTGCTCTTTCTTACTTCTGGTTGTTTCCCTATTTTAAGATATTTTCTGTGTCAAACTCCTGAGATCTTGCCAAACATTCCTGCGTTAGCTTTGTGTCACAAAATTAACCTCAAACCAGTTTTCAGTCTGTTTAGGTCTGTTTGAGCTGTGCGACACATCCGCCACAAAAAAACTAGTATTCTATTAAAATCACATCATTTATTGCTGAATTTGTTGGTAAAATTAAAAGCCACAACGAGACTGAAATTCTGAATTCCTCAGAAACCCTCATAACCCCGTGGACTCATCCTGATCTGGATCCTCAGAAACGCCGCTGTAACCGACCTGCATGAGCCGAGGCTGTCCTCCGGCGCTGAGGGGTCTGCAGGGGATGCTGGTCTTCTCAGCCACCCGCAGCCATTTCTCCCTCACTGAGCCTCCTCCGTCCATCATGCTGTCCTCTGATTCGCTCTCCTGGTCTTTGCTGGTGGGGTTTTCCTCCTCGGGGATATGTACAAGCTGGGAGGAGCCCGGTCTGGACTGGATGGACACCCGGGCGCCGCCGGCCATTCCCGCGCCGCCGTTATGCACCATGTGGTTGTGGTTGGAGATGGGAACCGAGCTGGCGGCCAGCTTCATGTACTGAGCTGGGATGTGGGCCCCGGCCCGGAGCTCTGCTTCCTGGTTGACGGCCATGGGAAGGTGGGTCCCGCCGCGCAGCTCCGCCTCCAGGCCCATCGCAGACGGCTCGGAGGAGCAGCGCAGCTCCATGTTCCTCTGCGGGGACGAGGAGGGAGCCGGTCTGATTCCATCCATCACCTGCAGGGACAGCTTCCTGTTGTCGTTCTTGTTCTTCCACTGGCTGAGCAGCTGTTTGGACCGGGTGGAGTCCATCGACGCGTGGATGGAGGCGTGACGCCGTGGGATGCGCCCTTCTTCCACGAAGGAGCCTCCGTGGGACCTGGAGGAAGAAATCAGAAAGTTAAAGTTCCACCTTTTATATCAGCATTGTGCTCAGAATGGAAGCGTCGTACAAACGGGTCACTTCGATTTTAATCATTTTGCACAATTTTGTCAGGATTTTGTCCAGGTTGACCCTGAACTGAACACTGAACACACGACCTCTTCTGGACGGCTCCAACAGGAGACTGAAGACCCTTCTGATCCAACCAGTGAGGAATGAGGTGAATAAGTCACCATGACTAAAAGTGTCTCTCTTTCTTCCTTATTTGTGCAGAGCTTGTTATCGCCGACACGTTTATATAATCCAGCCGAGGCTTTGTGATTTTGACGTATCTTGACATTTTGAGGGCAAAATAAGGAGTCCAGCTTTTGAACTTTTATTGAAAGGACACTTTTTATTCCGCGGCTGATGTGCTATCAGAATCATTAAAGACATTATATGAAACAGAAACTACCTGCCTCTTTACTGACCATATTTGGTCCTTTCAGAATCTTACTGTTTTCTCCTGAACAGACATCGGTGGTCAGCGGCTGACCTGGGCAGGGTGCTGCTGCTGAACGTCATCATGTTGTCCCTGTTGCCCTGAGGACTGGACGGACTGATCACCTCCACCTCGGCGCTGGCCCTCTTCATGGACAGGGACGGCTCTCGGTAGGAGGAGCTGCGAGTCAGGATGGGCAGCGGCTGATCCGGGGACAAGGCGTGAGACGACGTCCTGGTGATGATGGGCTCCGGCTGGGCGGGAGCCAGAGGGTGATGGACTGAGGACGGAGGGGAAACCACGCACAGTGAGAAAAGAAAAACTAGGTCCTCAACATATGCTAACATGTTGTTTGGCTGGATTTTAATGGAACTATCTTGTATTTTCAGTTTGAACTTCGGAGCAGCCTACAGGAGTTCTCTGTTCAGCTGCTAGCAACACCTTCACACTGCTAATAACACTCCTGTCTCATACTGTGGCGCTAAACTCCGTCTCCCGGTGTCTACATGCGAAAACAAAGACTGAGTTTTTCCAAATCTCCGCTCTGGCCGCACCTTTCAGACAGAATGGTTTTCAGTAACTTGTAGCTTTGTTTACATTTAAACCAGTGAAGGAATATGAAACGTCGACGTTTTCACTGGTTTCCAGGAGCTGTTTCCATTCAGTGGTGATGATCTGTCGGGCTCTGACCAGGAGAACAGTCTGCATGATTTACCTGGGTGACTGTTGCTGACTGCTGACTGGCTGACATTGGGTAGGGAGGAGAGGGGGGGCTCTCTCAGGATGGGGGGCACAGGCTGGCATCGGGAGCGGTCCTCACTGGGCTGGAAATTCCCCACCGCGTACACACCCTGCACACACACACACACACACACACACACGGCAGTTTGTAATAAATCAGTTTGAAAGATTCAAGTCATCTTTATGCAGATGACATAACTCGGTGCGTCCGAACTGCCTGCGCTCCCTCGTCAGCTCTACATTTCCTCAGACAGAGTGAGAAAGACGAGGATGTGTCACAGAAACCTGGATCTCATCCACAGAAGCATTTCTGCTTTAAGTAAACGGCGTTTCTGCCTCACAGCTGACGGAGAGCTGTTGTTGAGGATCACAGCCTCAGAGCGTTGACAGTGTGGGCAGGCGGTGTTGGTCGGTGTGTGTGTCTGTGTGTGTGGGCTGCAGGGCACTGCTGTGTGGGAGTCATCAGGGCACTGACAGTTTCTTTACAGGACTTTCAACATTTCTGCTTCCTCTCTGAAGATCTTCTGGAGCAAATCTCTTACAGGAACAATCTTTTGAATAAGGCGGTGACGAGGCTCTCTTTGCTGATCTCATTGTCACAGACGGTGTTTACATCCTGACATGTCGCTTCTTCCATGTTCTGCTTCCCACGGAGCTCTGTGAAGAAAACGGTCTGAACGGTTGTTACCAGATAGACGGCGATGGCGGCTCCCAGTAGCCAGCCGCAGTAGACGTCGACCGGGTGGTTCCTGAACTGGATGATCCTGGTCAGGCCGGCCAGGATGGCCAGCATGACGAAGGAGAAGACCAGGAGAGGCTTCAGCAGCTTGGCGGAGTCCGTCAGCACCGTGTTGAAGTACATCTGAGACACATCGGCCCAGCTGATCAGACTCTGTACGGATGCCACAGATCTGTGTGTGTGTGTGTGTGTGTGTGTTGTGTGAAAGAGGGCAGCACTCACTGATATGTAGACCGCAGCAAAGGCAGCCAGGGTGGCATGCTGCGAGGGGAAAGACTTCCTGAAACAGGAGGAAAAAAAACATTATGCTAATAGTCAAATTCAAGCAGATGGAGGCAAAGCTGAATATTCATCAGCTGCAGGAAAGTCACTTTGAGGAAACTTGGAGGACTTTGTGTGTGCTAACTATGTAAGGACAAACAATCAGGGCAACAAGCCAAACAGTCAAGAGCTTTGAGTCTGGTGTACTTCCACGGCACATCACGAGCATCCGTTTTAAAATGCAACATGCAACATGCGTACACTCTCATCTGACCAAATCTGGCTGGGAGAAAGTCCGGGGTGCTCATGAAGTCTCTTTATATGGTTGCAACAACGGTATTTAACACATATGTAAAATGGCAAAAATGGCAAAAATGTCAAGAATCACTAGGAAGAAATCAAATCTTTGAATTGAGTGTTCTCCATCTTCTTCAGAATAAAAAGATTCTTCATCCATTGAAGCTAGGGTTGGTGATCTTGGAAAGCTAGCATGTAGCACGAATGTAGCATCTCCCCAAGGCTCCGCCCAGCTCCCACCCCATTGGAGGAGCTCCCGTTGGGAGCGGAGACGTGGAGACGTTCGCGGCGCTTCCGCGTCCAGTGCGTTCCTGGCGTAACCTGTCCTCAGCGTTTCATTTCTTCGTTTTTCTTTATTTGCACTACTCCAAGTTATGGCGCACTCACCGGTAAGTAAAGCCCCAAACATTCTTCTCCGCCGTTCTGCAACGACGCTCCGTCCTTCTACACGCACTGAACCAGGGTCAGTGCACGCCAGTGACATGTACGCGCAGGGGGCAGGTCGAACGGCGAAGGGATTTGATTGGTTTAAAAAAAGGTGTCCCCTCAAGACTATTGGTTGCTGTTTTTCCCGTTTTCCTCCTGCTGTAGAGAGCGGATATTTTCCAAACTACTTTAAAAACACGCTATGAATTGCTTCCCATCAGGTCATAAAGATCATTTTAACCAGTATTTAAAAAAATGTATCTCATTCAGCCCGCCAACCCTAGCTTTAAACTCGCAGTATTTCTGGACTGCAGAAAGTGTCAACACCCTGCCTGCCTTCTTACCGTCCAGCGTTGATGAGGCCCACATCCTGTCCGGAGCAGATGTCCTCCAGAATGAAGGCTTCGTCGCAGGTGGACATGTTGATGTGGGTCAGGTTGGGTTTGCACACATCCAGCCAGTAGGGCGTGTGCTGGCCGGTGGAGAGCTGCAGGATGTCCGTGATCAGCGCCGTCACACACAGGCCGAATATATGAACGCCTGAGGAAACAGGAGACCGTTCTGCTGTGGTCTTCACTACGCTCAGTGTTCTTTAGCAGTTGTTTAGTTGGAAAAGCTGCTGCTGAAGATCTCTAATTGTCTGCATGAACATGAGTAACATGCACGGAGTGAGCTGCATGCACGGTGCACGTTTCCTCCCACCTATGAAGCGTACGGCCCTGCGGATGTAGGAGTTGAAATTGCAGCCTGCGGCGTTGATGTTGGCCTCGGTCTGCGTGGAGGACGACCTCCTGGACAGGTAGCAGTACAGGATGGCCTCTCCGATGAGGATCTGGAGACAGGAAGCACAGAAGCAGGAGCTCTGGTGGAGCAGACTGCAAACCTGCGGTCTGGTCAAAAATCATCTGTGTCAGCGACCATTAGCATTAGCATTAGCACGTTTTCACTGTGTTACTATCATCATTGAGACAAGACAGAGATTATGCTTGTAAAGTCAATATTATCAATTCACTTTGCTTCTACAGAAACAGAAACTTCTGCTGTGGGAGTAAAGTATGAATGCTTGGCTCATCAACTCCGGAGTCTTTTTCCCATTTTTAAAATTCAAAAATTAAAATTATTTTTCTTAATGAGCGTCAAAAAATGTGAAACAAATCTTTAAAAACAGGCTGATTTTCATTTTATGTTTCAAAAATGTGAGAAGACAAAACAAAAACAACACCTGTTTTTTCATGATGTGCACTGGAAGGTGCTATTTTCAAAGTAAGAGCACGTATGAGGACGGTGCTGTGTTTGAAAAGCTTCAGAAATATACATCTTCCTCCTCTGATAGAAGTACAGAACACAGACATGACGTGTAAAACTCGTAATTGTGTCCACAAATTAATATTGTGTATACTGAATTAGTATTTTGTGGTCACTGATTAATAATTAGAGATAAATTTTGGGGCCACAGAAAATGAAAATCAGCCAGGGTTTTTATGTTTTCTTTCTCTCTGACCCAGATAAAGAAAAACATCTTGAAATTAAATTTTTGAATTTCAAAATGAAAATCAAATAAGCACTTATCTTCTGTTTTTGAATGTCCTTTTTTGATCCAAACAGAGGCTGATCATGTGGAGACAGGAGTGTTCATGCCAGGGTTTCCAGGCATTACATCTAAACTCCTGCCATGGTTTCCATGCAGTGGTTAACTCTCTGATCTCCGCTGATATCTGCTGAAGTTTTGATGTAAAGTTCCAACAACCTCTTGGATAATATCTGATAGTCATGTTCTTTAGGAGGACATGAAAAATAAAACTCCCAAAATCTAGAACAGCTTTTCACTGAAGCAGCTTAAAGCAGCTCCAGAGGGCCTGGCTGAGTCTTCCCCTCTGAGGGACGTCGATGTGAGTGGACAGGCGTTGGCGTGAGGCCACGTTGTTGTCGTGAGGCTACAGGCGTTGACGTGAGGCTACAGGTGTACGTGCACTCACGGTGACGGTGGGAGCGGCGAAGGCCAGGCTGAAGAGCAGGGGCAGCGGGCAGACCTCATGTCTGGGCAGGACGTACGGCAGAGACAGGCTGCGGTCGTTACAGCTGTACCCAGAATGCACCGGCTGGAAAATATCCGTCAGCTCCAGGAAGTAAAGGCTGACCACAGAGGAGGCCAGGATTGGGAGCTGTGGCGGGGAACAGGTGAGAGAGGTGTTGAAATAAAGAACTCGTGGAATTCCAGTTCCCTCAGAGCAGTTCTGACCTGCTGGTCGGCCTCAGTGAGAGATGGCTGCTGCGTTCATTCCAGGTGAGAGATAAAACAACTGCTTCACGTGTGGGCGGCTTTACAAAAAGGCTTAATTATTTCCAGGGTAGTACTTGTAATAAACCCTGTTTCTTGCCCGGAGGGGCTACTCAGCCACCTACTGAAACTTCAATCCTCTGGTTGTCAAAGCTTTAGAGGACGCTTCATTCTTGCAATGGCTTCAGGGAGACGGAATAAAAACTAACAACACTTTATAGCAAATGATCAGCACATTGTCAGTAAATGCAGTCTGATACTGCAGGATGTTCGTGTTGACTTTACTCCATTACCGGCAGCCAGCTTAAACACAGCAGGCCGCTGAAAAGAAATGATCCACGAAGGTTTCACAAAGCAAAATCCGCTTCAGTGGAGGTGGTACCGCATGTTCTCCACACTCCCTCCCACCGTCCAAAAACATGCCAACATTTGGTGATGTGAATGTGCCATACCCTGACCCCGGCCGGGATGGAAGGTGGAAGGTTTAACTTGAAGACAGAAAGACGTAGAGTCAGAGGAGGGGAATCTTCGGCCCACTCACTCAGTCAACAAAAATCACAATTAAAATAAAAATGACGATGACAGAGAAAGGGTTGAAGAGGTCTGGGAAGTGGCGAAGTGGATGACCAAGAGGATGGTTTATTTATTTATATGTATACACATAAGGTCCAGGCTATGGTTCAGGAGGAATATAAATTCAGACCTTTTGGACACACATTAATGTGATGTAATCACTCCTCTTGTTGCGTAGTGAGTGGGATAGAGCCTGATTAGCAATGACTTATCAGATTTCCACTTCAGCTTCATCAACATTTTTGCAGTTAGAACAAGCAGCACTGGTGTGGAGTTCACCTTGACTGAAGTGATTAAGATGAAGAGTTTACTTTGTACTTCTGCCCTCCTGTAACGGATCCACTCCAGGCCACCGGCTCTCTGGATGAGGTTTGTCTTGTTTTCATATGAATACTGACTAATAGAAAACAGCACCAGACTGTGCTATGGAGATGACAGCATCAGATACGGTCCAGGTTCAGCTCACTGAGGAAAACACTGAGCGAAGATGAAGATTTTCCTACACACACTGAATAGAAGAAGCATTTGTAGATATTACCATGCTGGATAATATTTGCACTTGAAAAATACAAGCTACCTGATCGGTGATTTATAATGTCCTGAAAACTTTCCAAATTACCATCAAAAGACTAAATCATTAAAGTACAGCAACAGTGACCCTTACACCAGTAAATGACTTGGATCTGTGAAAATGAAGCTGATTTCAAATGTCCTCGAGGGCCGGCGTCCTGCATGTCTGAGCCGTCTACCTGACTCCGATGATCAGGTCATCAGCAAAAAAGCCCAATACGGAGTCACTTATTGCACCAAGGGAGAAGTTTTTCAGCGTCAATTTCGAGGACAACATGCTCACTGGCTGATTAAAATATCCTCCCAACTGACAACCAGTAGGTGCTAAGAACCAAGACTGTGTATCACTTGAAAATAACAGCCTTGTAGGTGGAACCAATTGACTCCTTGACGTGTTTCCCCAGAGAATCGTGGCAGCTTGAGAAGCACTGGGGGGTCGCTTTGACCCGACACTAACCCGATCATCTGCTATCAGAAACCAACGAGGTGGAAAACCAGGGTGAAAATGGCACATTACACCTGACAAGGCTGAACTCACCTCGTCTCCTGTTAAACTCAGCCGTAATTCACTTTCTGTGTGGGAAAACAACGAGACATCATCTTGTTAAAGCAATGTACTTCATCCAAATGTTCTTCTTGACAATGAAAATAGGGCAGCATGCAGGTTGTGTCGGGAAACAACCAATTATATATCAATATCGGTGATGTAGTCCAGGGAATATACGACACAGACCTACTTATTTTTCAGTCAGAATTGCGTTCTCCCACTTCCAAATGGTCCCCGACGCACCGCTCAGCAGTGCCTATGGGCTGGAGTGACTCTTGCTGATGAAGCTATGACCCACTCTACTCTGCCTCTGACTAGCACTCATTGAATTCACTGATCTGATTGGTCAATGTCGAGCCAGTCCATAAATTATACCAAAATTAAAATTAACCAAAATTATGTGAGAAAAAGCAAACAATTAGGATGGAATTCCACTGAACAGAACTGGCATGACACAGTTTTAAAAAATTGTGTTGGTGCTTTTTAAGAAGGCAGCAATCGAGAATACACCCACTTCTGCAGAGAACTACCGATCGATATAATCTGGAGCGATACACAACCACATCATCCCAACACCGTATCCCATCTGAGAAAATAACACAAATCATCACAACAATGACCCGGTCTGACGAGCTGCAGTGCTGCGGTGGGCGGTTCACAGTTCATAACGGTGCTGAATTACTGTTTGATCAATCAGAAAAACAACTTATGTCGGTTATTTACTCGCTGCTTGAACCTTTTGTGGAAAGCCAACATTTGTCTTGGTTGATTGGTGCAGTGTCGAAGCTTTGTGTACTCATGATGAGCTCTTGATTATTCCACATCTGACCATTTCATCACGAGTTTCTCAAGAAGTCGAATTTGAACAGGTTTTGAATTCATTTTTGTGTTTTTATCTTGCGTCCGGGCTGGAAACTCTCAGTCACATCTGGAGACCATACATACTTCAGCATAGGGCTGGGCGGTGTAAACGATATAAATGTATGCGATATAAATTTGGCCCACAACAGGGATTTTGGTCATACCGCCCAACCGCGATAGCACATTACATCCTCTAGGTGGCAGTAATACAGCTTTTTCGATGCCCAGTTCCTTGAAGAAGAACACAACAACAGCGATGGCGGCGAGTGGAGAGCAGACAGAGGAAGAGCTCCTGAAAAAGACTGGTGCAACATCTATAACAGCGATCTGTAACTGGCGGCTCACCGGCCGAACATTAAAGGGGCTGTATCATGCAAAATTCACTTTTTGTATGTTTTAACCTTGTTATATAGTCATGTTCTCACCAAAAACACCCCAAAGCGTTTTCTTCCTTCGTGCCTGCGTGTTTAAGCTTTCCCAGTGTTTGTGCTGCTCAGAGAGGCAGCCCCTCCCACTGTGAAAACGCTCTGTTTCCCACGTTCACGTCACACGGTGAAGATGGCTCCCCTGAGCGCCCCCCCCCCCCCCCCCCCCCCCCCCCCCCCCCCCCCCCCCCGCGGGCCCTCGGCAATCAGCGTTGCTGCTTTTGTAACTCCGATTACGGAGATAAACTTTAACCATCGTCTGAAAGCAACAGTCAAGCAAGACCAAGAGTCTGAAGGGTCTGAAGGGTCTGGAGGGTCTGAAGGGTCTGAAGGGTCTGGAGGGTCTGAAGGGTCTGGAGGGTCTGAAGGGTCTGGAGGGTCTGGAGGGTCTGGAGGGTCTGAAGGGTCTGGAGGGTCTGGAGGGTCTGGAGGGTCTGGAGGGTCTGGAGGGTCTGAAGGGTCTGGAGGGTCTGGAGGGTCTGAAGGGTCTGAAGAGTCTGGAGGGTCTGAAGGGTCTGGAGGGTCTGGAGGGTCTGGAGGGTCTGGAGGGTCTGGAGGGTCTGGAGGGTCTGAAGGGTCTGGAGGGTCTGAAGAGTCTGAAGGGTCTGGAGGGTCTGAAGAGTCTGAAGGGTCTGGAGGGTCTGGAGGGTCTGAAGGGTCTGGAGGGTCTGAAGGGTCTGGAGGGTCTGGAGGGTCTGAAGGGTCTGGAGGGTCTGAAGGGTCTGGAGGGTCTGGAGGGTCTGAAGGGTCTGGAGGGTCTGAAGGGTCTTAAGGGTCTTAAGGGTCTGAAGGGTCTGAAGGGTCTGGAGGGTCTGGAGGGTCTGAAGGGTCTGGAGGGTCTGGAGGGTCTGGAGGGTCTGCGCTTGGTGAGTTTCTCACAGGAAAAGACGTTTTCGCGTGTCTTTGCTGTAAAGAAGCTAGAGCTAAAGAGCTAAAGCTAGCCAGCGTATTTGTTTTGAAGCGCTGATTGGTTGAAGTAGCTGTCAGTCAAAGTCCACAGGGGGAGAGGCGGGATTTCAGTGAAACGGAGCGTTTTCTCTTACGGGTTTCAGAATTAGCCCCAGAAAATCTTTTATTTCACACAAAATGACTTTTCCTTAGCGCCAAAAGTAAACTATTACCATGTTAATGCCATTTCTAGGGTTTGGACTAGCTAAAAAAGCATGATACAGCTCCTTTAATACCTGGTCGCCAGATGATTTAGAGAATCTGAGGCAGCTGCTTCACGGAGGCAGTAACTCCGCCCACTAACCTGTCAGCATCCAGCTCCTCCTGAACCTTCTTTACCTGTGAAACACCTGAAACCCTCTGATTCAGAGAACAACCTGAGCCGCAGCTCCTGCTGCCTTCAGGGACACTTCGTAAAAGTAGCTGCTGACAGCAGCGCCTCAGTCAGCTGTTAGCTTAGCTACTCCTTCGAGGGGGAGTCTTCTCCAGTTTCAGTTGCTGACTCCACTATTACGAAGGCCTACGAACAAGCTCCGTCCGGACCGGGAGGACACTCCTGTCGGTCCTGCCCGTGGACTGGCTTCGGTTCTACTGCTGGGATCCGTGGTTCTTGTGCTGGACCGTCCAACGGACTGTCCTCAACATAGTCCTAGGCTTTACTTCTTGTTGTCTCATGCTAGCTGTTGCCAAAGCTGTCCGTCCCTGGGAGAGGGATCCCTCCATACTGTGGTTCTCCCCAAGATCTCTTCTTCTCCCACTGGGTTTCTGGAGTTTTTTCTTGCCGGATGTGAGGGTCGAAGGCGGTGGTTGCTTCGTTCTGTCTCGTTACTGTAAATATTGACATATTACCATTATGCTTATTCACTGTTTTTACTTTTACCGACCAATGTAACATCTTGAAGCCCTCTGAGGCAACTGTTGTTGTGATACTGGGCTGTACAAAAATAAATTGATTGATTGATTGATTGATTGATTAGCCACCGACAGGGATCAGTCAAAAAAATTGGCACGAAGTCAAATCAAACTGCAGACCTCTGATCTGTAATCTGGACCTGGTTTAGATTCAAAGCAACTTGACCTCTGTTATTTGATAGTTTCCACTTCAGCTTCATCAACATTTCCTGCTTCCATGCTTTCACCATGTGCTGTGGTAACCATGAAAAGACTGTTGTGCTGAAATGTATATATCACATTATACCATGATATACACCTTCTACCGTGTAAGATTCAAATTATACCATGATATAAATTTTAGGCCAGATCGCCCACCCCTACTTCAGCAGCTTTTAAAATCACATGTTAAAGGCTGATTACACTCAAATGGCTCTTCATATGGTGACAGTGTTTAAAGCATGTAATTATACATTTTGCTCAAGGTTCTGACCATTTCCCCTTCTTTTAGATGAATAATAGAGTCTTATTCAAAATTCTAGTTTCATCAACAGAGAAGTTCTTCACCAGCCTGGGAAATAAGCTAAAACACAATGTTCACATTAACAAAATCAAAATACAGCAGACATCAACCACTAGGATGAAACCCACTGACAGAAACAGGTCCGCCTATACCACAGTCCTCCTGCAAAAGAAACTGAGTGACCTGCTCTCAGTGTGCCATCCGGTAAAGACGGTGAGGATGGGACACTGCACATCATCCCGAACCCGAAAACTGACAGCTCTGTGCCGGACTCCCTGCTCCTGGGACTGCTCACCCCTCCTCAGGAAACTGAAACAAACACGCCGAATAATGTCTGCCAGGGAGAGCTTCCTGCCTGACCTGCTAAACTGTGCTTCTCCATCTCGAACAGGGAGGACCTGCAGCAGGTGGTGAGGGGGCCGATTACATAAGAAAATAAAGACCACTGCACTACACTTTCAATCTCAGTGCAAACTCGTTACGATGTCCTCTCACAGAGCCAGTGATGTGTGTCAATCAATGCTTTAATTTAAAGAAGGAAAACAAGGCAGCAAAGACTGGGTCAGCAAAATACTCTAACCAGGCTGGACTTATCTACTGTGGCATCCTGTCCAGTCTGATGGAACACAGCTCATCCCATGTTTTCCATGTTCCGGGTATTTTTCCTGTATTGTTTTTCTCCTTCTTTGTTCCCTGAAGCCACCAAGTGTGAAAAAGTTGTGCTGTGAATCAATCAAGATTTTTTAACTAGTTTAAACCATAATTTTGTGAATTGCAAATCAATCAACCCTTCTGCTGACATATTTAAAATTCTGTCATTTTGGATTTGCAGAGCATGGAAGCACTGTGCAGGAAACATTCTTCATCACTGTTAAATCAGTCTTTTGCAATATTTATTGTGCACGTCGATATCAGGATAACAATATCCAAATGACAGTAATTACATTGTGCATCCGGAGCCAGAGGAAACCTGTGATTCTGCGAGGCGGCTTAAAGGGCTGGTATTCTGGGCTTCTCACCCTGAGTGGAGACAAGCTGTCACTCCGTCTCCGAATTCCCTCGCTAACAGGTGGAGCCTGAGAGCCGCCCAGGAACATTCACCACGCCGCCCCATCAGAATCGTAAGCCAGCAATGATGTAGCACTACTCAAAGCGTCGGAGCAACACTTCGTTAGCGGTGTGGAAAAGCACTGCGCTGCATAGTGATTAGCCCATTGCCCTGATTTACTGCCCCAAACTGTGCAGCTGGTGAAGCTGCAGGAGAGAACGCTGCTCAGAGAGGCACAAGGGGGCATCGCTCCTCCATCAGGTCCTCACCACTCCACTGACAAGAAACCAGCCGTATCACATCGGAGCACGAATCCTCCGGGGTGGACCGTATCATGCATGCTGATGAAGTGACGACAATTTTAAAGACACGTGAGAAGAAGCCTTGGCGGTGACTGTGCATGGAGCAGAGCTGGCGTACTGAAGCATGTTTTCCTCTTCCCGAGGTCTGTAGTTCAGAACACAGATATAAAAATACACTCCATTCAAGAGGTCCATGTTGCCTAGCAGCCAGTTAGTGGGTAGGATAGTGTGACAGTGTGTGAGGGAGAAAATGTAGGAGCTCTGTGAGGAAAAGAGGGAGAGCAGAGCAACAAACGATGACAGATCCTGAATGTTGCTCGACCCAAAGCTAGAGAAATTCTGCCCCGTCACCTGACGCTGATGAGATCTGACGGGATATTTTGTTTTCTTGCCTCACTTCAGAGTGTTGTTGACTTTGAAAAAGGAGGCCAACTTCAAGCTCTCTCCAATCTCGTGTTGTGTCTGCACCACCATTTTAAGAGGAACAACAAAATCAGCGTAAAGCGCACGCAAACAGGCTTTTCTCTAATTAGCCTTCACACAAATACTGAGCTCTGTCCACAGCAGCGTTTTGGAAACCGCGCCACACGGGCAGGAAAGGTGGTTTAAAATGTGCAGACTTGAAGCAGAATGCAGAAAGACAGTTGTGCTTCACAAATGGAGGCTGAATTAAATGAGGGTACAACTCACCAGGCATGCAAACCGGACACATGGCAGGTGGAGTGTGAGCGCTGTGGATCAGAGGCGGCTCCCCACAGGACTGTCCGGCTTTGGTAACGAGGCTACATCCTACTGATGTCTGTGTTTCTCTTTGACCTCTGCAGCTGTCAAACTTTACACAGCGCTGTATTATGGAGCCGCATCTTCATCAGAATGAATACATGTTCACAGAATGAAACAAACTCCAAAGGTCTTAGTAAAAGTGTTCTCTCTCTTGGCAAAAACGTATACCAGTCATGAAATCATGAAGAGAAATAAGAGTCACTGTCAACCAAATCTAGTGCCAAATCTTATAATTCTCTAATTGCAAATCATATTAAAACATTTTCCTTGCAGTTCAGTCAGTCTTTCACAAAATCACACAGATATCATACAACTCCATCATTTCCAGTCAATCACATGTAGAAATGAGCGGTGATCAATATTATGTTTACCCTACAGCGGCAGTTTGTTCATCCTTGCTGATGTTCCTGCGAAATCGCTCCACAGAAAAATGGAAACACTCAATTTGTAGATCAGGTCATCAGAAAATAGTCTCAAAAAATCTACAAATTAACCAAAGAAAGGCCCTAGAAAACGTAGCTGCATTACAAAATAGAATGTATTTCATAATACATGATGACGAGCAAATGGGAAGCTGTTTACAGATATTTTGATTGTGTGTGTGTGTGTGTGTGTGTGTGTGTGTGTGTGTGTCTCTGTGAGTTAGGAATAGTGGAATGGTGGAAATTGCAAAAAAAAATATCCGTTCGTAGAGATCCAAATTGAGTGTAGTCTTTATAATAGTGATCCACCTCAGACGTCTGTTCACATAAATCTGTCAGGATGCGGAGAGAAATTTCTATTTCCTCATGATGGATGGATGGATGGATGGATGAACAAATGAATGAATGGATGATAAATAAGCATATGCTTTCATAGTATAGCTGAAGCATCTTTTCATTGATTTCTGACAAGTACAGACTGAAGTGAAACAGTAAAATTAATATTTACTTCATAATAGAGTTAATGATTTTCCAATAATGAGCAAATAATCACCACAAAATGTAGACGTTATACATCAGAGATGCGAGAAGAGATGTAACTGTGGTGCAAATGAAGCTTTAAATGCTCTCTGGCTGAAGTGCCGAGGTCAGTCTATCCTGGACAAATCAGATCCAAGGCTGCTGGACTTCACAGAGTGAGCAGGAGAAACTGTCTCCCTCCTTCAGCCTGACCCAGATAGTCCTCCACAGACAGACCGGCCACAACAGGTCTGCTCAGAGTCACGCAACTTCTGCAGAGAGACACAAAATCTCAACACAAACCGTTAGAACCCTGGTCAACCACCAGCTCTGCAGTGTAATGATAAAACCACCTAGAGTGAATTCTTTTGCTGCACAGTAACAGAAGCTACTAGCTAACCAGCTCGCCACAGCCTGGTCAGTCCTGCACACTGGTACCAGTGGATGCAGTGAGTCGCTTCTCCATTCAACAGCTGGATGTTCTTACATCCCTGTTGAACAGTGAACGACTGGTCAAGAAGTGACTGCTTCAACTCAGCTGAGCAGTTCAACCAGGCGCTTAAAAAATGGGATTAATGAGATCATCTCTGCTGTACCTTTAAATATGAGGTCAACCGAGGAGAGACATGAAGAAATGATCATTTTCTCCCTCTTTAATCAGTCAATGGGAGACGAACTACTACTATTACAGGTATATTAATGTTGGAGGCAGTACTTTTGAATGCAGAAGAAATGCAGATTGTCGAGCCTGCAGCGAGGCTGTCCACCGTCCCGGGGGCGTATGACTAAATGCAGCATGACTGTAGGCTTTATTCCAGGAGAGGAGAACAATTACTGTGAAAGAGGGAGTGGAACACAGCAATCTGTCAGGGATAGCTGAACCCAACCACACCCGTCACCGTCGCCGTCCCTAATGCCGGTGATTAAATGGACTGTGAGTGGAGGGCGTCCTGGTCTCGCCGTCACGGTGCTCTGACCAGCATCACATGCATTTTCACAAAGCTGTTGGATGCAAATGGTTGCATAAAAATCTGCATGCATAAGGAATCGTAACCACCTGGCAACTGCAGAGTCAGTGGCGACATAAACAACAGGGACGAGGAGAACACAGACTGTCAGTGTCACTGCTGTCAAGCTGCACGGCGTCCCACATGCAGGACCTACAGCCTGTCTGGATCCCTGGAATGCAGCACATCTCCGGCAGGATCCATCACCCCAGCCGGTGGTGTGTGTGTGTGTGTGTGTGTGTGTGTGTGTGTGGGTGTGTGTGTGTGTGTGTGTGTGTGTGTGTGTGTGTGTGGGGGGGGGGGGGGGGGGGGGGGGGGGGAATACATGTATTTGCATCATTTGGTGGGTGGAGGACAGACTGAGGGATGTCTGAGACAGAGCCGGGACAGACATCTGTCAGAGTGAGTCTCTGTTTCAGTGCTGTCTGTGCTGCTCCCTCTTTAAAAACCCAGACGCCCCAACAGCAGGGCAGGTCTGACCCGGGATCAGCAGAGGGAACAGCAGAGGGAACAGCAGAGGGATCAGCAGAGGGAACAGCAGAGGGAACAGCAGAGGGATCAGCAGAGGGAACAGCAGAGGGAACAGCAGAGGGAACAGCAGAGACAGGAGGACTGACACTCAGTCAACAACCCACCAATGAACCAGGACAGACAGACAGACAGGCAGGCAGACAGACAGGTAGGTAGGTAGGTAGATGGACGGTCACCTCTACAAAATAAAAGCAGGGCAGCAGAGTGACGCTGTCCTTGGTCTCCTTCCCGCCTTTCAGACGCTCCTTGGCTCGGGACATGACGACCGGTGTCCGGTGGTCTCTCCCGGTACCGGGAGACAAGGAGCTGTACTTGATCAGCGTCGTAATTTTGGCGAGAAATCCGTCCGAATCCCCCTTCCGCCTCCCCCCAGAGTCCCCAGACCCCTAACAGCTCTCCATCGCGCCCTTCTTCTTCTTCTTTCCGGAGCGTCGGTGTCTCCCGGTGCGGCTCACCGACACACTGCGGTCTGAGGCTTCAGGCGCTGTCCGCTCCACCGAGCCCGGAGACGAGAGGAGAGGAGAGGAGAGGAGAGGAGAGGACGCGCAGAGGACTCCTCCACTCACTCACACGCACGCACGCACGCACGCACGCCCCCACCTCACTCCGGCGCCGCTCTCCCACTCACTCCCCCGCTCACAGGCCCCGGTCTCCGGCTCGACTCCCGCTGCTGCCGCCACCGAGCGAGCGCGAGAGCCCCCACACGGTCCGGTCCGGTCCGCTCCACACGGTCCGGTCCGCCCCACACGGTCCGGTCCGCTCCACACGGTCCGGTCCGCTCCACACGGTGTTCCGCTCCGGGTTTTCTCTGGAGCCGCTGCTGAGACGCCACCGTTCAGGGGGTTTAGGGGGTAAATAATGAATTAAATCCATAACACGGAGTCATCTGATTGAAGGCAGGGTACTCTGTTCACAGACAGTCACACTGTGGAGGAAAAACCAGGGAGAACATGCAAACTCCACACTCAAAACGAAAGTCTGGCCATGAGACCGTGCTAAACGCCACTCAGTGGTTTTAATTTCCTCCATTGGTGGCTACTGTATATGTTCTCACTGCTGTCGTTTGTTTGCTGAGTAATTAAAAGGATTATTTGTTTTTCAGATGAATTGGCAGGATGATGGAAGACATGAGGGAACAAGGAGGGAATGAAGGAGGAAGGAGGAAGGAGCTTCCTTTATTTTTCACACTTCCATCACATGTCACTAATACCCCTTTCCCACTGGCCAAAAAACCCGTTTAAACCCGCTAAGTCATGGCAGTGGGAAAAGGTTTGACCCGGGATTTCGACCCGGGTTGTTCAATATGATATCTATGGTTCACCCTGCAATTGACCCGGTAAATTCCCGGCTTTTAGTGGGAGGGACACATCCGGGAACTTACATGATGACGTCGACGCGGCGCGGCTAAGTTAGCACGCTAGTTGTTGTTTCTGGACACAGCGTGAGATTTCCTTCATCAAGATGACCCAGCAATGGCAAGAGAGCGAGACCAGAGAGCTTCCCCTGATCCGTGGGGAAGAGGAGATTCGTCTACAGGTACAGGGATGTTTTCCGCTGCATGCATTGTTTACTTTCGTTTTGCTCCGTCGCGCTGATGATGTCATCAACGCGGGACACCATCAGTGCGGGAAAACGCAGCGAAGCGGCTCGCCAGCAGGAGGTGAGACGCGGGTCTGCTGGCGGTGGGAAAGGCGTCTAAAAAGACGATAGTGAGCGGGTCGCAGACGCGGGTGGACCCGCTAGCTGCAGTGGGAAAGGGATGTAACATTCAGTGTCTCCTGCAGTCTGCTCTATTCTCTCTGTTCCTGCAGGATCTCTGACAGTGGAACTGAAAGTTCCTGCCTTGAGCCTCCATCATGTCTTCTTATTTTCTGACCTCCAATCAAAACAGTAGAAAACCTCCTCTGAGTCTGGTTCTGCAGAAAGTCTCCTCCCCTGAATCTGGTTCTGTAGGTCCCTTCCTTTTCAGTGGGGCTTTTTTCTTTGGATTTTTCTCTGTAAAAGTACTTAGTACTGTAAAAAAAAACAAACTGTGTTCTCACCCTTACTGCGTGGTATCTCCTTTAACCCTGGTCCTCTACCAGAGGCCTGGGAGCTTGAGGGTTCTGCAGGATGTTCCTAGCAACGCGCTCTTCTGGACCAAGATCTCAGCTGTTGCTCCTGTCATTTCCTGGACCCATGCATCCAGATTGGGGGTCACTGCCCTGAGTGCCCCCATCACTGCTAGCACCACTGTTGCCTTCACAGCTCACATCTTTTCCAGCTGCTCTTTCAGCCCTTGGTATTTCTCCAGATTTTCATGTTCCTTCTGTCTGATCTTGCTGTCACTCTCGATTGCTCCATCCATCGCTACTGCTCTCTTCTAATGTTTATCCATCACCACCATGCCAGGCTGACTGGCCATCACCAGTTTGTCAGTCTGGATCTTGAAGTCCAACAGGATCTTGGCTTGGTTGTTCTCCACCACTTTCGGGGGGGGTGCTGGGTTCTTGTCTAGTGTGATCCATCCTGGACTCCATTGATCTTGTGTTTAGAGCCTGTTTTGGTGCCTCTGTGCTGTCTTTCAGTCCTGCATTTTTCAGCCACTGGTATGTTCTTCCTATGTCAGCAACTTCTTCAATTTTTTTGGTGGTACATGTAGGGCTGGGCGATATGGCAAAAATGTCATATCAATCTTTAAAATTAATGTCACGATTTTATCATGATTTTTATATTGATTTTTCTAGACTAATTTGCAAGTTTGACCATTTTTCCCCAATGAAACATATAAAATGTACTTAAACATGTAAAACCCTAAAAGAAAAAAAAAGACAATTTAAGCTAAAGAAACTGGCTTTAATTTAAATAGTACAGGTTTTTTTCTAATCAAAATGTGCAATGAACACAAACATAAAAAGTAATGAACAGCAATAGAGTGCACTTTTGAACACAAAAACTAAAACACCAAATAGATTATTAAAAGGTCAATAAAAATGCAAACTTAGCTGGTTACCTCTTAAAGGCAACAATTTAGAACAAAAACAATTTAACTTTAATATCTATAACCTGAGTGAATAATACAGCTGCTTGAGAACAATTTTTTGTTCAGAGATCTAAGCTTTTATCTCCTTTTAAAAATGAGGTAAAAGATAATGAACAATAAAGTACACTTTGTAACACAAAAACTAAACACATCAAATAGCTTTTTAGCAGTTTTAATGGGATAGTTTTAATAGTTGCGCTATATGACCACTAGAGGGCTCTGTCTCCATTGAAATACAGCCCCTCATCATCCCATTAAATCAAAGACGTTCCACTAGTATCAGACTAAAGGTTCGTTTCAGCTGTTAACTTGATGGTGTTCACAGTGTCTTTTCACATTTCTGTGATTTGTTGTATATAAAATCCCTCATGCTAGCTTGTGAACTGCTAGCGGTAGCTCGCTAGCTAGCATTAGCATCGGTGCTAGCTTCAGCGTCTCCCTCCAGCTTTTGGGGTGTTTCTATGGCGGGATCTCTTGTAGATCCCGTACTGCTGCTGTAAACCAGCTCTGCCTGACACAGCCTCCACCCAGCCACCCAGCCTCCACCCAGCAGCAGCTCCAGTCAGAAAAGCTCCACAGCGCTCCGCCGCTGTTAGCTTTGCGTCCCCGAACGCAGCACTGGCTGTGGCTGCGTTTTTTTTTTTCTTAATCATTGTTAATGTTGCTCCGCATGTATCTATTGGTATGTGGATAACTGCACTAGAGGGAATATTAGTTGATATTATCTGAAGCTTTCAGGTAACACCATCACTCCCAAAAATATTATATATAGGTGAAAAAAGAACGAGGAGAACGTGCGCTACAGACGGTTTAACAATCTTTCTGATTTATGAGATCGTCCCGATGTTATAATCCTTAACAATCTTCTATCCCTAGGTACATGATGTGTAGGGGTTTGTCTTTCCTCGATTCCACCTCTGGCTCCACTGTCTCACTTCTCTGAGGCATTCACTTGGCAGGTTGTCATTGGGGACCATGTTATGGATGTATTCTTGGAGGGATGATGTTTCCTCCTGGGTGGTGGCTTTGACACTCACCAGTCCTTGGCCTCCCTCATTTCGCTTTGTGTCCAGCCTCAGGACGCTGGGTTTCAGGTGGAACCCTCCCTGCATTGTGAGGAGTGTCATTGTCTTGATATCGGTAGCTTGCATCTCTTCCGGTGTTCCATGTTCCTGTTCTTTAGCCGTGTGATTCCAGACAGGAGCTTCCATGTAGTGCTGAGGCAGGTTATAGGCCGGTAGTTGGATGGTATTGTTCCCTTCTGGGGTCCTTTATGAAGAGGACTGTTCACCTTGGGTCAACCACTGTGGGTGGTTGGTTCCCTTGTAGCAGCAGAGAGGGTGTGGTCTGTGTACCCTGTGCAGGGTGCTGCTGATTGGCCACTGATGAGGTGGCCCAGTATAAAAGCAGCCCCCTCCCACTAATCATCCTTTTGCGCCCTGCGGCACCATCACGTCATTTCCAGGTCAGAGGTGTTGACTGAAAGTCGTGGCTGCGGGCTGCTTCATTTCACTCACTGGCCTACAGCATGGGTGTTTGTTTGTAAGAGAACTGTTCATGTGACACTCTGTGCTCCACTCTTGTGTGCTGCTGCACTGCTCAGCTGTGGTAGGTGTCTCTCTTCACAGTGTAGTAGATGCTAACAGGTGGCTAATGCTAGTGGGGTCACAGGTAAAGTGCTGGTGGCTGGAGTCCTCTCTCCTCCCTCTTCATGGTTTGTTTGTTGGTTTGTGTTTTGATTGCAGCCCCACTAAGTGTTTTATTTCTTTGCCCTTGTAGAGGCTGGAGGCTGATGGAGGTGCTGGCGACCTGGCGGTGGCATCCCTCTGTCTTGTTGCGTGTTTCTGGTGGGGGGTTATTTCCTTGTGTGTGTGTTTGCCACAGGTTTGGTGATTTGAGTTGGATGTACTTTTCTTTAGGAAAGTCCCTCCCCTGCACTACGCCCCTCCACTAGGCCTCAGCCAGACTAAATCTTCCCTTTCCCCCCGTTTAAGTTTTAATGCATGTGTGATCTTATTTTAAACCTATTTTGTTCAATAAAATCAGTATTTTTATATTCGAGCCACATCTCATGCCTTGAACAATGAACCTGTGTGCCTTTTTGGTTTAATCTGGGTGAAATTCCCAGGGTGGCATTGTCGTGCTCATCAATACATTTTCAAACAATAAGTAGTCCTACCATCGTTGCCACAAACTTTTAGCAGCTGGGTCATTTGGGCTGCCAGGTGATCGTGTCGTGCAGTTGTTAGCTTCTTCAGCCAGTAGATGTGAATCCTGTCAGGACCTGGAGCTGTACAGTTCTTCATTTTTGCCACTTTTCTCTGGATGTCTGCTGTTATGACTACTGGTTCTTGTTCTTGGAGGCTACAGCGTTCTGCTTGCAGGTCTGCTTGCCACTGTTTGTGTGTGGCACCTCTTTCTCCAGTATAGCTCAGGTCTCCGCCTGGGTGGGTCTGCTGTGGTCTTACTGTTCTGCCATTAAGAGATACCTTTGCTGGGTTGTTGGAGAATGTTTGTTCTCTTGTATATCTCTTTAGGTAGGTAGCTAGGACTGTAATTCTTTGCTGATCAGACTCCAGTGCCTCGGCTTGCTGTATTTCTCGGACAGTTCCTTCTTAAAGCTACGGTTGGCGATCTTGGAAAACTAGCGTTAGCATGTAGCATCTCCCCAAGGCTCCGCCTAGCTAGCTCCGCCCAGCTCCCACCCATTGGAGGAGCTCCCATTGGGAGCGGAGACGAGCGAGACGTCCGCGGCGCGCGGCACTCCGCGTCCAGTGCGATCCTGGCGTAACCTGTCCTCAGCACTTCGTTTCTTCGTTTTTCTTTATTTGCACAACACCAAGCTATGGCGCACTCAACGGTAAGTAAACCCTCAAACATTCTTCTCCGCCATTCTGCAACGACGCTCCGTCCTTCTACGCGCACTGAACCAGGGTCAGTGCACGCCATTGACATGTACGCGCAGGGGGGCAGGTCGAACGCCGAAGGGATTTGATTCTGTTTTTCCCGTTTACTCCTGCTGTAGATAGCGGATATTTCCATACTACTTTAAAAACACGCTATGAATTGCTTCCCATCGCTTCTAAAGATCATTTAAACCAGTATTTAAAAAAATGATCTCATTCAGCTCGCCAACCCTCGCTTTAAGCTTCACACCTCTGTTCAGTTCTGTCAGGAGGATAACTTCTTCGCGCGTTACCTTGATTTTTGCCTCGAGCCTTCTTTTCCATGAAGGCTCTGACTTCTGGCTGCTCATGCTGTTCATCTTGTAGCCAAGCATATCCAGGATGACTGCTGTACTGTGCATCAGCGGTTGGTCTCGTGATGTTCTGGGTAGGGATACTTAGCAGTGCTTTGTTTACATCGTCCAGTAGGGGTCTTTCTGGGACTTTGTTCTTAGCCTTGGCAAGCAGGAGGTAGATATGTGTCCTGGACTTCATGACGTTCTCTGTCAGGTCAGCTGCTCTTCCTTTGAGCAGTTCTTCTATTGGGGCTTGGTACATGTTTCAGTGCTTTCCCATTAGATTACATAGTATTAATTCATAGGACCTGGATTTACCTACAACATCTCACGACTTAGCAACAAAATGGAGACAACATGTCAGGTGTTGAAAGAGATTTGGCCCTCTCATGATAATCATCATTTTCAATATGATGACAGCAACAGTTCTCAAAGTAGTTCCTAAACATGTAGGAAGAGTCGGCAGTACTGATGAAACCGAGCAATCAGCCACGGCTGGGCGTTAAAGGGGCCTTTAAAAGAGAAATCAGCACATGCAGGAATCAAAGCTGAGGACAGCACAGTGGAAAGGGTTGCATTCATCTGAACATATTGACGTAGAATAACGGTTGATCTCAACATCTTTTTAAGCAAGTCTCACTATTTTAGCAAAACAATACAAAACACAATGTAACTGGTTCCACTGTTCCTCCAAATCACTGCATCACAAAGTATCACTCACATACTAAACACATTTTATATGTATAGTATAATCATCTATCAATGGACGTGACGTCACAAGTGTCCTAAAAACCTATTTTCTGCGGAGTGAGTCCCTCTGTGTGAATTTCTCCTCCAAGCACAACAGCACTACAGTCATAGTATGTGGGACACACATGGTGCGCTGTGTTGGGGTGCCGCCTCAGGACTCAGGCTCCAATATGCTTTCAGACCGCGACAAGGCCTCACCACCGAGGATCACACTCATCTGCTCACAGTACGAGGACAAAGACAAGAGAACGAGAGAACGTCATCAACAGATGATGCAGTGCTGAACCTGCAGTCCTCCAGCTTCTCTGTCTGTTTAGTGACAGCTTGAAGTTCCCTTTAATGAGCCGTGATGAACATGACACACAACGTAAACCTCTTCCATCAAGCTTGACTTTTGTTCCACATGTGAGAACTTCCATCATGTGAAGTATTTTCTCTCATTTCAAATATTTACACTGAGAAAGACCAAAGACACTCAGGACAAAAACTCCAATGAAATCTGTCACTGTCTGAAAATAAGATGAACTTTCTCCCGAAGTTCTAGAACCACTCTGTCAACTAATCTAGACAGACAGAGCTTCACATCGCAGCCACGTTTTCCAGGTCCAGGGGAAACAGGAGTGAGTTGTGGGAGAAGAGTGTCTGTTGTCAAAGCTCCGACAAATGATCCAGTTTGATCAGTCATGAAATAAGGTCCTTCATAGTGCAGTCAGAATCAGGGGGACAACCGTAACAGCACAAAGAAGGGGATCAGTGTTGGTGCCTTCAGGACATAAACAGCAATTCAACAATCGACTTGTTTTTGTCACATTAACATGCAGAGAAAACACTCAGGATGGACAGTTTGGACATGCTCCAGCATTTGAACTCAAAGTAAATGACAATGAATTCAGTTTAGAAAGAGGTTTCTAGGAAGTTTAAAGATCCTCAAAGGTGAACTGCAGAAGTGATTAGAGGGAAAGGTGTTTGACAAATTGTATATAGGGCTAAAGCTTCAGTTCTCTATAAATTCAGGTTTTTAAACATGGAGTTAATATTTAGGTTACAAGGTCAGGGGTTACGGCCACACTCAGCTGGGGGGTGGGGGGTGGGGGTTCAATTGTAATTAATCATTGATCACATATGATCAATCTCCTCAGGGTTAAAATCAGCAGGAAGAACTGAACCAACACTGAGCGCTCAGTGACGAGCTCAAATGGCATTATAACAAAATAATGAACAGCATTTACTGTCATCACTTTCGTTTCTCAGTAGCTTCAACTCTTTATATTCCACTGTGAGAACCACATGGGGGGGGGCACAGTCCCGCCACAGCCACATCCAACATGAGCATTCTCTGATGTCATGAAAGGGGAAATTCTCATTTAAATACTTAGAAATTAGGATTTCAACACTCACAAATAATTTCAAGATATTTCAAAAACTACTATTTCGCATTATGAATTCTTTTAGAATCAGTCCTGGAAAAAAAAACAACTGGAAAGTGAAAACTGACCCACTGGAGCTTTAATTTCACAGCTTGTCGTTTAAAAATCCACCAATATGTAAACATTCTCACTTAAATTGATTATTAAAGTTCAGAAATGCCTCGTACTGATCACTGCAGATATTGAGCAGATAAATGATATGCTGTGTAACTGGTGTTAGTTTAGATAAAAGCTGGAGGCGATCATCTGGTCACTTGCTCTACTAAAGGTTGACCTATAACTTTCTTAATGAAAGATTAACTTCTTGAAATAAACATAAAGAGTGGTTATATTTCTTTTAAAGATGACTGAAGGCCTGAGCTCATTTCCATAGTAACTGAAACATCGGAATCACAGCTGAGAGGTGATCAGAGGACGAACTGGTCCACAAGTCACTCTCTTCAATGTCTTCAAACTCTTTTCGGCCCATCTGGTGATTGTTGCTTTGTTGACCGCTGATGCCGTGAGTTACCGAGCTGTCAGGGTCACAGGGCCACAGGAAGTTGAGCCTGATGGCGAGAAAACAAACAGGATGCTTACCTGAGCTCTGATCTTCATCATGTCTTCATGGCACAGATCCTAACTGACTCCCTCCTCTAGTTTCTACTCTTCTCTGCTCGGTCGTCACTTATAGTTCTGGGCCAGTCAACAGGGGATGATCATTCTCTCTCTCTCCCTCTCTCTCTCTCCTCTCTCTCTCTCTCTCTCTCTCTCTCTGCTACAGTACCAGAGACCACACTGGAGTTCTATTAATTATCAGTATTGTTTCCTCCTGCATGATGGCGCTGTGTTAGAGTACTGCCATCACTGCACAGATATTCCATTGTGTGTGTGAGTGTGTGTGTGTGTTCTCGTATTTCTATCCTTGTTGGGGCCAAATGTCCCACAAGGATAGCAAAACGTGGAACGACGTGCCTTGTGGGACCTTTTTCCGGTCCTAAGTAGGAGAAACAGTGTTTTCTTGACCATGTGTTGTTACTGAAAAAAGTAAAAGTGCAAAAACATTTCTTTAGGGTAGGCTTTGTTGTGGTGTGGGTTAGGGTTAGGGTAAGGGTCAGGGTTAGGGGCTAGACATGAATGGGAGTCAATGGACGGCCCCACAAGGATAGAAATACAAGACTGTACGTGTGCGTGTGGTGTGTGTGTGTTGTGCCGGGGTTAATCGTTGTCTCTGAATTGCTCCCAGGACTGAGTGTGTCATTATGTTTGTTGTATTTCCCCCTGTGGTATCAGCTACGGTTCTTTCAAACCAGCCTTTATAGATAAATAAAATAAAATGACCTCCTAATGGGCAAAAAAACATTATTATTATTGATGAATTATCATCGAACCATGTTTATTCTAATCAATCTTTGTTCATTGTTAACCGTCACTGCACATATGGAGCAGTGGACATTAGTGCACGGTGGGATTCCAACCTCTGCATCTCCACACGAAGCTCACATGCTCCTTTCCACCTGGGATGGAAACAAACAATGAGTTGGAAATACTTCAGTTTAAGAATGGACTGAGAGTTCCCAAGTTGATCTCCATGGTGAGCAGGTCATTACTGGACCCTGAGCAAGACCTTTGACCCCCATCTGCACCCTGGAACGCTTTAATGTGGCTGAACACCAAATTCTAAATATAGGACGAGTTAATTCAGTAAAATGGTTTTCCGAAATTATTATTACTTTAGTTTGAGTTATCCGTTTCTGTGTAACCTGCTTGTGCAGGGTCGGGATTCTACAGCCAGTCCCTGTTGGAGGTCAGGTTTTTCAGTAGCCCATCTTGGGTAATTGGGGTCAAGTTTTAGTTTCAATATAATTAATCTAAAGAATATGAATCTTTTCTTAAATCTGGTGAAAATCCTAATATCACCTTCAAAACACATTTATCCCTTATTTTAGTTGAAGTAAAGATTTATTTGAACCCCCCACAGTTGAATGCGCGGCGGTGCAGTTCCTCTCCGCTCCAGCAGGGCGCAGTGTGCGCTGCTCCTCGTCTCTGGACGCTGCAGAGACTCAAACCCAGAAGAAAAACACAGAGACAGCAGCAGGTAACAGGAAGCAGACTTCATCCAAGATGTCAGAGTCCCAGCCTGAGTTAAAGTGAGCGATGGAGAAGAAGTTCGTCCTGTGGAAGAAGCAGTGTGTGGAGAAGCTGGACGCGAGTAAGAAAGGCAGCGTGGACGAGAACATCCAGCACGTCGTGACTCTGCTCAACAGCTGCGAGCAGTTCTTCACCACCAGCTCGTGCTCCGGGAGGATCATCCTCATCGACGGGGTGAGCGACAGGGAGAGACAGAGAGAGAGGGAGGGAGAAACAGAGAGAGAGGAGAGAGAGACCCTCCAGCCTCCCGGAGTCCCGGTACCGGGTCACCGCTCGGTTTCCCCCAGACAGCAGCTTTATTCCTCAGTCTCCACTCTCTGTGGCCAAATCTGAGAGACACAAGCAGCCAGTGCTCGTTCTCGTCTGTACGCGATGTTTCAGTCACTGCTCACGTGTAAACAGCGAAAGTCAGTAAAATAAAGTCACGTGTTGGCAGAACAGCAGTGTGTTCTGCTCATGAGGAGACAGACGTGTATTCAGTTCCAGTGTCACTTTAATTCTCTGTTAAAAGATGTACCTTGATTTCGTTTTCAGTTTTGGATTGTTTTTCATCAACACCATAGTGTTGAAATGCTGCATTTCTGAACACTTCATCGTTGTGTGTCTATAAAGACTGGAAGACTGGAAAAAGAAAAAAGAAACATGCAGCTGTAAAATAACCAACACAGTATCTGGAGACAATAGTTTACAAACACAAACAAGCATTTAAAGACATGCATTATCCCCTGGAAAACATCCTCTGGAGTTTTCATTTATTTTACAAAGCCCTCCGCGGAAGATGTGAGAATTCAACACGTGTGGGTAAAGAGGACGTTTGGTGATGTTCTGGGACGATGTGCTGTCCCTCCTCTCCAGGTGCCGGGCAGCGCCGGCGTGCAGAAGCAGAACTGTGGGTGGCTGTTGGTCTGTCACAGCAGTGCAGCGTGGAGCAGGGTGAGACGGCGCCGCCCTGCTGACGATCAGACGATGGGATGAGCTGCTGTGTCAGCCTCTCTGTGTTTCAGACGTCCAGTCTGGCCCGGGCCGAGGGGGATGCGCTCTTAAAGTTCGAGCCGTTCGTTCTGCATGTGCAGTGTAGGAAGCTGGAGGACGCTCAGCTGGTCGTGAGTATGACGCTTAAGCTCCGTAGTTACACGCTGGAACACACACACACACACACACACACACACATAAACTATCCTACAGATAACAGCAGTGTCAGATTGCTGTTTGTAAAAGCCTTTTTAATGCATTGAAATATCTAAAAACCATGTCTGCCATGTGCACGTTTGCATTTTTTTCTTTTGTTTTTGGGAGTAATGAACACATGATGAATCATGTGACTAGTTCTCATAACTGCTGGACCTGTTCAAACAGTGGGACCCTCTGAATGAATTCCAAACAGCAGCTGAAGTTCAGTTTCAACGCTCATCCTTTGGACCAGAAAGGACCCTCAGATTGTCCCGTTTCGGTTCTCGGGCCTCATGTTTGACACCCCTGCCAGTTGATTGTCACATTCACAGACTGATGGTTGAAAAACAGCCTCCGCCTCTGACTGGGTGACTTTACAAAGATTTGAGCTAAAACCAAAGTGGAGAGAGGCCCCAGCAGGAACTCAGCCTGCTGCGATGGAGCAAACCACTGCACCACTGCGCCGTCACGTTGGCACATATTTTAAATCAGAGTTTCCAACATTTTATTGTTTGCAGAGACTGATTCGTGTACAAAATCGGGCTGGATGTAGCTCTGGGCTGTGGGTCTGTGTGCGTGGTTCGCACGCCCAGCTGGCTGGGGCTGTTAGTGTGAATGGGTGACAGTGACGACCGCCGGCTGTCCTGGAATGTGAAAAACTCGAGTCTGAGTCAAAGAAACTGGCTCCAAGTGGACATGGGTGACATTTAGACACTGAAACAGAAGAGCACAGAACATCCAGGAGTCTTCCTCACTCTCCTCGTCAGCGTGGCTGTGGTCCAGTCCACCCCTCCTGCTTAACGCTCCTGATTCCTAGAAATGTGTGTCTTTGCTCTTGTCGGCATGTGAGACAGTTTCTGGTGGCTGATCTCGCTCTCGCCTGTCGCCTGGCGCTGGTTTGAAGCTGTCTTTCTGTTGCTGGGGTTGTTTGACGCTGTAACCTCGCTGCCGCCGCTCACACGTCTGCTCTGACCTGCAGCACTCGGCGGCGGTGAACTCGGCTTCAGGAACTCGGGCCTCACTGTGGGAAAGACGGGGAAGATCATCGCGGTGAGTGTCGGAGCAAGGCATTGCTGTGGAGAGACGTGCTTTTCACAGTCGGCTGCAGAAGCGTTTTTTCCTCCTTCGCCGCTGCGTCTCGTCGGTTTTGTTCTCTCCAGAACTGAAGTGTGTCGGTCGCAGGTTCCTTTAAAGGACGCCGGCGAGCTAGTAGACGGCGGGGTGAAGCCAGCCGAGTGAGACGCGGTGTTTCCTGGCCGTCGTCCCGTCACGTACAAATGCAGCGGTTGCCTAGCAACCAGCAGATTTGACACTTTAAATGGCAGTTTTTTGCTGGAGGGGCTGGAGCGACTTCAGTCTGCGCCGCCGGTGTCGCGGCGTTGGCTTTATTGTAATTTGCTTTGTGATTCGATGGAGTTAGAAGTGTTTTTCTCTCCAGCGCGTCACATTCGTTCTGAGCCACCATGCTGTTGTACTTTTGAAGGTGAAATGTTCTCGATCCGTCTCCGATGTCCTGCATGTCTCGGTTCTTGTCCCTCTGCTGCGTGGCGAGCCTGCAGGCGGTGCGCAGCACACACGGCTTGGAGGTTCCTCTGTGCCGCCGAGGAAAGCTTTCGTTTCCCGTGAGTACATCGACTTCCTGGTTCAGACGGCCAATCAGAAAATGGAGGAGAACTGCGGCGGATCCACAGGTCAGTCTGAGGCCGATCGCTCTGCGAAGCGTTTCGCCAGACCTGCAGTTTGACCCTCTGATCCGCGCCGCAGGTTCTACCAGAACCTGGTGTCGGCCCTGCCGGCGGAGCAGCTCCAGAACCTCCAGGTCCCGGATCCTGCCGGCCCGCCGGAGCTACAGAGCCCCCCTCTCACGGCGCAGACAGCGAGGGAGGGCCAGGAGGAGAACACGCTCTGAAAATGTGCTTATGAACAGCGGCGGGCGGAGAGCCTCGCCGTCAGACTGACTGTTGCCATGGCGACAGGACTGCAGCATGCTGGAGCTCTGGATCCTTCCACAGGACCCGATTGCCGTCCTGCCCGGATCAGCGGTTTATTCCCGCCCCCCCACCCCCCCCCCCACCCCCCCCCCCCCCCCCCCCCCCACCCCCCCCCCCCCCCCCCCCCCCCCCCCGCCCCCCCCCACATCCAGGGCCGATTCTGGGACCAGGACTCTGAAATCTGTTCCAGCTGGATTTGAAGAAAACTGTTTTTTCTGTTGTCGCCCCCGAATTGTTGAATGAAGGAGCACTTCACCCCGTCACCCTTCAGCTCCTGTTTCACTGCCACGTTTCAGCGCTCTTGCCTCGTGCTGTTAGCTTTCGCTCTATTTATGCGCAGCACTTTGTTGCTGCAGTTGTTTTTATGTTTTGTAAATAAACTTGAGTTGTGAAGAAACTAACTCACCTGAAACCTGCACCACAGCTGTAACTCTTAACTTTTTACCAAGACTTGTTTTTGTTCCTGCTTTTTCATTTTCTCTTTCTGAAATGTCTTTTTGCTCGAAAAAAAAAAAAAGATTTCTTGGGTTTTATTCATTTATTTAACTGCCTTCAAAAGGAATCCAGACGCTTTTGAGTGTTCAAAAAGTGTTTATTTATTGCATTCAAACATGAATTACTTTTCACTTCTTTTCAGTCCTTTCTTGTTTACTTTTACTTGAAAGAGGAGTTAATTTAGGATTTCTACTGAAATCAGTCTATTTTTGTTATTTTTACAGTATCTGCACCTCTTCGGTCAGTAAATCTGAGTCTTCCTCCTCTGCCCCACGTGACATGAAGACACGTGAAAAAGAAATCAGAGCATGTTTCAGCTGCTCTGAATAGATTTTAAAGAAGGCAGAGAGAGTTCCCTCCAGCGGGGTGTGTGGTGTGTGGTGGTGGGTGGTGTGTGTGTGTGGTGTGTGGGTGTGTGTGTGTGTTCCTGTGTGTGTGTGCCTTTAGAGTGCAGTCAGACAGAATGAAGCGGTGGTCCGCTCGGATGGCTCAGTGGAGTCGGGGCGGCGGACGGACGAGGTTTCTCCCTCCTGGTTCACAGAGCGGCGCATCAGAAGCAGATCTCGAAGATTCCACCCGGACTTCTGAGGGGAACTCGGAGCTCGCATCTGGATCGGTGCTCGGCCTTCAGCATGCGGACCTCCCTCCTGTGGTAGAGCCGGGACCGGTGTCGCGGGGCCGCTCCAGCATGCTGTACTTCCAGGTGGTGATCCTGGCCGCCGCGCTGATGCTCGGGTACTACTGCGAGTTCACCGACACCTTCAGCCCGGCGCAGCAGGGCTTCGTGTGCAGAGACCCCGCCTCAGCAGGCCGGACCCCGGGCCGGAGCAGGGCAGCCGGGTGCAGCCGGTCACGCTGTGCTGTGTGGTGGGAGGCCTGCGGTGGTGCTGGTGAGTCTGGAGAGCGGGGTTCAGGCACAGCAGGACACGGCAGAGACACGGACCAGATTCGGTCCAACAGGTGGACGCTGGTGTCCCATTGATCTTAATCCATGGACCCTTGACGAAATGATCACATTAAACTTCATTTGTTTTGACATTTTTCCAGAAATGACAAAAAACAATCTGGTTTAAAATTAATATCTTGTTCAAAAAGTGATAAAATCTGATGTTAACTATTACTATAACAGGAAAAGAGCAGAAACGCTGAAAACCACAGCAGACAGCTGATATCTCAGGATTTTAAAGGTTAAATGAGTCCTCATTTTTTTCACTCCTACATCAGGATATGTTTTATAAAATAATTACTCTTCCATTTTCAATTTTTTTGTGATTTTCTGTAAGAAGCTGGATGAAGCTGGGAAAAGGCATTTCCCCCTTGAGATTATCCTTGCTGCTCAGCCCCCTCTGCTGTAATATAGATTGAAAATCAATGAAGCTACTAAATGTTAGTTAAAAAGAACTATTTAGCATTTTGTATACATTTGTTTTCTGTATGAAATTGAATTTGAACAGTAAATCTTGAGGTTATAACACACTGCTTAAATCATCAACGACATGATAAAGTCTACAGAGGACTGTTTGTTCGTTGTTTTCATTTTTGAAACCAACAGTCAGTAATAATCAGCAGCACATAAATGGATATTCTGTATGTTTTCTGTTCGGTTTCTCACTCGTTCGTTGTTTTCCACTCTTTCCAGATCTCTGGCGTCGAGCTGGTCTTCTCCTCCAGTACAACTCCAACCACCTGTACGACCAGGAGAAGGTGCTGGTCCTGGGGGACTGCTGCTACGTGAACCCCATGATGCGCAGGACGTTCCGTTTCCTCGGTAATCTGAAGGCTGAGTACAGCGGTGGAATCAGTTAAAAAATTGTACTTAAAAGTTAATTTAGCGTGTGACGCAAGTTTCCACCACAAGGTGGTACAGTGAGTTACTCGGAGGAGAGGTGAGGGATCAGATCAACAGGGAAACCAGTTCAGAACCACTGCTGACACACTCATAACGACTAAGAATGAATAATAAGTAACACGAAAGACGTTCGGCCAGGCGGGTGTTCGGTGGCTCTGCAGCAGCTTTCTGCTGGCTTTCTTTGACATCTAGTGGCCACAGACTGTAAGCATCACCATATTATTAAGTATAAACTCTCTTCTTAACATAAACTAGGTCAAGTGAGCAGGAAACCAACCAAAAAAAGTGGAAATAATACTGGCAGTCCAATTTCATAATGAATGCCCTCAAATTACGAAGCCCACATTTACACAGGAACACTGTGCAAACTCCACACAGAAAGGCCTGGCAGGCACATCCTCATGTGTAAAGAGTCTACGTCTCTGATGTTTTTGTTTTTCTTCCAGGCATCTATGCCTTCGGCTTGTTCACAACAGATTTTCGTCAATGCGGGCCAGCTGGTCACAGGAAGCCTGACTCCCTACTTCCTGTCAGTTTGCCGGCCCAACTACACGGCTCTGGGCTGCCAGGACACGGCGCAGTTCATCGTCCAATCAGACGCATGCACCGGTGACCCCGACGACATCGCAAGAGCCAGGAAGACCTTCCCCTCCAAGGAGGCCGCCCTGAGTCTGTACCTGGCGGTCTACCTGGCGGTGAGTTCAAGTGGTCCGCGTAAATCGGCCGTGTGGACAGGATGTCCAGTGAGGACGTGGTTTCTCTTCAGATGTACGTCATGACCTGCGTGGGCTCCAGAGGCGGCCGTCTGGCCGGGCCTCTCGTCAGCCTGTCCCTGGTCAGCGTGGCCGTGCTGACGGGCGTCAACAGAGTCACCGAGTACAGGAACCACTGGAGGGACGTCCTCGCCGGGCAGGCCATCGGGGCGCCATCGCTGTCTTTCTGGTCAGTGTTGTTCGTTTAACCCTTTGACATTTGGTCAAGCACGTTTTCTATGCTGTCGAAACAAAAAGCACAAAGAGTAGGTTACAGTCCTCTGTGAGTGAATCGATCCAGATGTTCATAACAACCCAGGTGTCGGTGTGAGTCTGAAGCACTCTGCTCCGTCTTTAAAAATCTGGTTTAGCTGTCCCGCTGTAGTTTAACTTCTCACTCAAAGCTCCAGGTCTGGATTAAATATTCTTAGACCAGCAGTGTGAGAAGACAAATTAAAGAAAGGCTTTAGAGGGTGATCTGTGCTGCTGGCTCCACCCTCTGCAGAGCCCTCCTCTCCACAGCTGAGCACTTCCCTACCAGGGGCGATGGAGGAGGTCAGTGTGTTCTCCACTCACCTGGAGAAGGCGCAGTCCAGGCTGCTTTAGCTACCTCCGTAAATAAAGGCATCGTGGGCCTTTTTCACCACGGTCACTGTGTTTCTGCTCCACCTGAAGTCCCTGGAGATGTAGACCATCTCTACAGCTTCTCTGTATTTGCAGAGGGAGAGGAAGCGAGGTCACGACGTACTTCTGAAGTCCTCCACTAATGCACCAGTCCACCAGGTCCTGTACGACGGCTCATCGCTGGGGATATCCGTCCCTCCGGCGAACTTCAGCCTGAGCGCCTGGCAGAGCAGTGACGTTCAGGCCGAGCAGCGCCGCCGCCCTGGGCAGCGCCGCCGCCCTGGGCAGAGCCAGTGGGACGGTCTCTGGGCTGCAGAAATCCAGTTCTCAGTTGCAGACGGAGATCGGTAATCCAAGCGGCAGTAGCTTGACTCAAGTCCATGGTTCAGTTGTGTTGAACGTAGAACATAGAACCGACAACAGTACCTAAATGCAGTCCGCTAGCCGGGGCCACCACTGCACGCCGCCATCTTGTTCTCACTGGCTTGTTTCACTGTAGCCACGCGCACTTCAGTTTTAGCTCGCAAAACAAGGACTGCATCAAATGCTGACACTTTCATGAAGAAAAAATGATTTGGATCACGGTGCAGGTGGATTTTGACTCAAGAGCCGTGTGTTCGACCACCCCGTGCTTCACAGTGAGCCACATCAGTGCGTCGTGGTATCGTCGTGAGAACATAGCCTGAGCCTGACAGCTGAATAGTCGCTCTAGCTTTTACTTAGATTTGCCTTCATCTTCAGATTCAACAGCAGACTCGCTGTGACATTTTGCAGCAGCTCTTCAGCGCTGCCACTCTGATGTACTGAGGCTCTTTGCTCAGCAGAAACTCTGCCTTAATGGATTAAAAAGCTGCAGGACAAAAACCAAGGAAACGGGCCGTTTTTGCTTGAATGCACATGAATTTGTGTTTTATGTGATGAATCCTGCAGGGCAGCCTCTGATGGGACACGAAGCCTGGTCCCTGAGACAATCCACCCCGACATCCCGGAGCTTCCTGCTCCCAGTGTGTCCTTCCCCTGCTCATCCGCTCATGCCTTTGTGTGTTTCTAGGTTGTGTTTGTGGCCCAGTACTTTAAAAAGAGACCTTCGATTCCTCAAAGTCCGTCGGACGCGGGCACGGCAAACACCGACGAGGCCCCGACTCACATCAACCATGCAGACGAAACCGGCCACAGCTACGTCGTGTCCCCGGTGAGACACACACTGAGACACACACTGAGACACACTGAGACACGGGGACACACTGAGACACACTGAGACACACTGAGAGACACACTGAGACACACAGGGGACACACTGAGACACACTGAGACACACTGAGACACACACTGAGACACACTGAGACACGGGGACACGCTGAGACACACTGAGACACGGGGACACACTGAGACACACTGAGACACACACTGAGACACACAATGAGACACACACTGAGACACACAATGAGACACACACTGAGACACACACTGAGACACACACTGACAAACACTGAGACACACACTGAGACACACACAATGAGACACACACTGAGACACACATGAGACACACACTGAGACACACTGAGACACACAATGAGACACACACTGAGACAACACTGAGACACACAATGAGACACACTGAGAGACACACACTGAGACACCACTGAGACACACACTGAGACACACTGAGACACACACTGACACAAACACTGAGACACACACTGAGACACACACTGAGACACACACTGAGACACACAATGAACACACTGAGACACAATGAGACACACACTGAGACACACACTGAGACACACAATGAGACACACACTGAGACACACACTGAGACACACACTGAGACACACAATGAGACACACTGAGAGACACACACACTGAGACACACACTGAGACACACAATGAGACACACAATGAGACACACTGAGAGACACACACTGAGACACACACTGAGACACAATGAGACACCAATGAGACACACACTGAGACACACACTGAGACACACTGAGAGACACACACTGAGACACACACTGCCACACCGCAGGGGGTCCGTCCGTCAGAGGGTTCAGAGTCCCTTTACGAACGCTGTTTAGTGTCTTCTGTCTCCTCAGAGCACAGGATCCTTCACTGAGGTCACATGACTATGACCCCCACGCCCCCCTCCCACAGCGACCCACCAGGACGGGACGACACCACCCAGCTCCGAGCAGGGGCCGGCCCAGAGGGTATCTCGCAGGGGGTGGGGGGGGGGCGTCAGATCATGAGGGCGTGGGTAATTTCTACATCACCGCAGAAGCTCCACCTGACTGAAACCTTCATTTAGGATTTTTTTTTTCCATGTAGTCAAGTTGTATGAGATTCCAGGATATTTTATAGAATCTGGACTCACTTCAAACATGGAAGCCGCTGGTCAGCTGGTACCGGTCAGTCCTGGTCAGTTCAGTTCAGGAGCTGCTGACAGCTTCAGCTATCAGCTGCAATTCCAGGCTGAGAAATGAGCCAAGGTTTTCCAGAAAGTTCTGGAAAACAAATTTGAAATATGTAACTTAAATGATTTATTAAGATTTCCAAAGACTGAAGTTTAACTATAAGAAACATTATGATTTTGATCTGTTTTATAATTCCAACAGATTTTGTAAATTCATTTATTTAGTTGTTTTTTGAAAAGTCGTCCATGTATACAGTAGGCCTCGAAATATTCTTTAACAACACCTGAGTGTTGAACTTCTCCGTACATTTCAAGACACTTTGACCTGATGGGTCTCGACCTCACTGTGATCCGCTCAGTAGAATCAGTAGAATCAATAGAATCAATGGAATCAATGGAATGTTCCCTCAGTGCGCCTCCTGCCTGTTTCTCTGTGGATCCTGCTTCAACCTTTAGCCTGTAATCGTTCTCTCGGATTTCCTTTATTAATAAATATTGTGTCAAACACACGTCTCGTTTTAAATTGTACCCATGTTTCTGTTACTTCCTTTTGAGGGAAGAAGTGATCAAATTCAGAATCATCTGCCTTTCACAATGTCAGTTCCAACTTTTCAGAGGTAAATAACAATTTAGGATGAAGACATGCTTTTAAATGATATGAAGCTTCAGAGCACAGTTCGTCCTGCAGCTGCCTTTATCAGGGCCAGGAGGCAGAAGGCTGACCAGCGAGCTGCAGAGCCCTCCAGTGTGACCTGGCAGAAATCACTCATCCATCTATAAACCTGCTCTGTAAAAACAGCAGTTTAACCCGGGCTATCACTGAAAAATGAAACAAATCACTGAAATGTCCTTTTTTTGTGGTCAGTCTGCAGAAAATATGAGATCCTAATTATAAATTCACACTGAGGCAGAAGAACACGACTTCATGAGCAAAAACAAAGTTATTTTATTTCCTTCTCTTTTGTCATGACAGCTATTCCTAATGAAATAGTTGCTCCCAGTAAGAAAACCAGAATCAGTTCTTAAAAGTAAATCAGAGATTTCTTTTTAAATGTTTGGTCATTTTTAATCCTACTGGATGATTTCCCACCATGTTTGATAATCCAGAGATGAATGAATGTGTCCACTGTGTTTGTGTCGTGTTCTGCAGACACAACGCGCCACCAGGTCAGTCTTAGTAAAAAAATTAAAAAGAAAAGCAAAGAAATTACAGGTACATTTTTTTAAAAAGTTTGTAAGGAATTTTATTTCTTTGACAGGCCTGAAGTTCATTTTGAAAACCTCGGAGCAGCTCAGACCTCAAGCCTGCTTCGTGGTCTCTGATCCCACTCCGGGTTGAAACCCACAGATCTGAGAAGAACGCTGTGTTCTGCTGTTTTCTAATGAATTATTGAAGGAAAAATAATAAAACTACCACATTAAAAATCGCATTTATTCAACATAGTACAGAACACAACTTGGCCTCAGTCCTCAGGTCGGGAATGAAACGGTGTGTGTTCACACTCATCGGCTCTGCCAAACCACCGATCGATCCAATGAGATAAACCATGCAAACTGGAGCTAAGATCAACGCAACACTCCTGTGAAATGTAAACATGCACGACTACAGTGGTTCATTTTTTACACATTGCAATGACAAATGTGGAGTCAAGACAGCATTTATAAATATTACAGGCTGATTAGAGGGTGAAGAGCAGTGCATGGGAAGAACCGCACCGTTTCAGACTCTCCAGAGATCACTCTGCTCCAACGTAACGGGAGAAACGTTTCAGCCTGTCGAGCTTGATCTGCAGGAAACCGGACTCATTCCCTGATCACCACAAAGAGAAATTTACAGGTTTACAGTTCAGAAAGGAAATAAGTAAATTCGGCTTCTCAAACAGTAAACAGATTTACACCAGCCTCATTTCATTTGTGAACTTCGACACATTTCACTCTGAGAAGATGCAGTAACATCTCTGAGGACAGACCGGAGTCTGCAGATCAGACGGCTGACCAGGTAAGGATGGAAATCGCTCCAGTTTGTGGTACCTGGATGACAAGAGAAACCTGGACAGGTTCTGCTGACAGAACAGTGTGACGGCTGGGACATCCAGAAAGACAGAAGAACCGAACATCCAGCGGGAAAAGCAACATGCTGATCACCTCAGCCCTCTGACAGGAGACAAGTGTTGAACTGAGTCTGCAGGCATCGACACGGACTCCCTGATCACGGCGCCGGCCTCGAGCTCCTCCTCCACCTCAGACGGCAGAAGTCGTGAGGCATCATTTCTTGCGTGGACTTTGTCTCCAAGAGGAACTTCGTCCATCAGTTTCTACGGAGAACACGACACTGGGTCAGAACACTGGATCCAGATACATGAACCTGACAGAGTGAGCTGGAACAAAAGGCACCGACATGTTCTGAAGCTACGACGACGCCGTTTGGTTCCGGGTTTGAGGGATTTCTCTACAGTCTGCATGTTTTTCCCATGTGTGAGTGGCTTCCTCCCGAAGTCCAAACACTGTGTGGAAGTCAGCCGTGTGTGTGTGTGTGTGTGTGTGTGTGTGTTAGTCCTGAAATGACTTTCGGACCCTCCCTGTGTACCAGTCTAAATTTGATGAAGCCACCAGCAGGTGGCAGCACTGCTGTCTGTCTGTGTGAGACGCTCAGAAGGACCAACACCACAACACAAGCACACAGTGGCCAGAAGAACGGAGTTTGTTTCTGGGGACTGTATTTTCTGACGGACTGTTTTGATTCTGGGAAAAGTAATGAAATTTCACTAAAACTCTGCAGCCTGATTGTGATTAATGTCATTGAGTGTTTTAAGAAATCAGCAATGTGGATCAATGTGTGTGAACGCTGCTCGCCACTGTTGGGTTCACTTTGGTTCCGTCACAGAATACTGTCCCCCGGAAACACAGCCTGTTCTTCCAACCGCTGCACGCTTCTGTGGTGGATTTTGGCGTTGCGTTGTATGGACAGCAGTACCTCGGTAAAATAACTGCATGTACAGCATTCGATAACCAACTTTTCCGTTTAGCTGAAGAGCAATAGAATCAGCTGATAATCACACTTGGAACCAGATGAGACGCTGCTGTGTAGCTGAATGTGTCCCGAACGTCGCCTGAGTTTCTACTGCAAATAAACCAAACCGTCAGGAACACCGGAGCTGCTGAGCGGCGGCGTGGCCTGTCAGGCGGTCAGGCGGTCAGGCGCCGCAGGCGGCAGCAGCGGCGCAGCTCAGCGCCCACCTGGAGCAGCCTGCTGCAGTAGGCGAAGGCGTCCTCTCCGTCCCGGCGGCTCTCGTCCACCTTGTACCTGCGGCAGGCCAGCAGCAGCTCGTTGGAGCTGTAGAGCGGGCGGGTCCACGGAGTGGCTGTTGATCAGGCTGACCAGGTACTCCCGGTAGTGCTTCCTGCGGAGCAGCAGGGAGGAGGAGAGTCTGCTGGGCGTTCACGAGGCCGGTTCGATGAAGTGAGAGAAGAGAAACGGTCGTACTCGCAGAGTCCGGCGTGTCCCGGCTGAGTCTGAGCTCCGCAGGCCGAATCCGGCTGCTGGCCTCCCTCGTCCTTCTGCTCGATCACGCCACACAGACCTGCGGACAGGACAGGAAGCTTTCACACTTCTCGCTGTGCGAAGGAGAATTCCTGCTGCTGTCGGGATCTAATCGGCCTCTGCTCTTCACCGTCATCCGTACCAAGAAACACTCACTTCTCCTGAGACAATTTGTTTCACCTCGGTGTGATTTCAGTGAATTTCAACTCTGGTTTTGTGGTGTAAAAACCTTGGAGCGAGCTACCTGTCTGCGTTCCGGAGGAGGCTCGGTGTTGAAGGCTACTCCGTTATTCTGTGGGGCAAAAAGAGAAGAAGATGATAAACAAGTGGTGACAAACAGCAGGTTAGCATGAATGTGAAGTAAAACGACATTCACACACTGAGCTCTCTCATAAAGCCATCATCACAACCACAAGTCCAGACGGCTTCACATAAAGACACAATAAAAGCCCCGTCAGACTTCCTGCTGTCCATTTCATTCTCTACCAGTTTCAGCAGCTGCTGACGACTTGAGAAAGCAACTGGAAGTCCACGTGTTGATCAGGACGATGGGGTAGAATGTTCGCTTTACTCCAGAAGCTGGTAAATTCAGGAGGAACAGCTCACACCGTCCTGGTTTTAGCTTCTTCCACAACACAGCTCGGCACCGCAGCCTGCAGCTCGGCGCCGCAGCCTGCAGCTCGGCGCCGCAGCCTGCAGCTCGGCGCCGCAGCCTGCAGCTCTGCTCGGCGCCGCAGCCTGCATCTCTCTGAGCTGGACTTCAGACAGGGATGGGACCTGACCACACGGTGTCTGAGTGAGCGATCACCTGGAGCAGAGCCTGCAGTCTGGACGGCTCCCAGTCCCTCAGGTAGAAGAGACAGTCCCGGGGATGATGAGCGTGAAGACCGGAGACGCTGCACTCGTCCACCGCGCAGGTCTGAGAGCAGCAGGTTACATAAAACAACATTAAATCTGTTAAAAAGTGACGAAACCAGATGTTCAGATATCAAGATCCTGAGGGTAAAATGATCAAACTGCTTTCATTGTAGCTGTAATGAAGTGTAGGGTAATGAGTGCAAATATAAAGACTGCAGGTATCTGGAATTAAAAACTTCACCGAGAATCACCTGCAATATTTCTCAGCCAATGTTAATGAGACACTTTATGACACACGCTGCACTCACGGTGTGGAAGGGGTTGTTGCAGCCGCTGCAGAACTGGTAGCGGCACTGCGAGCAGCAGAAGTGCATGCAGCCTCCTTTAGACAGGGCGTACTGGAAGCGGCAGTTGGGACAGGCTGAGGGAAAAGAGACGCACAAAACACGCTCGCTACCGTCAGCCGAGCGGGAAAAACAAGTCCACCGGAGAGACGGGCCTGAATCTGGCGGTGAGCAAATCAGTCAGCTCTGAAAACATGAAAAACTGACGACAAAACATTTTCTGAACCCAAACTGTTTGATGATGTTATGTAGTTTTTTTCATGTGATTTAAGTCTTCTTCTTCTTCTACCATGATGGAAATGTTTTCTTCAGGGACGTGGAGGAGGGGAGGAGGGGAGGAGAGGAGGGGAGGAGGGGAGGAGGGGAGGAGGGGAGGAGGGAGGACGGGAGGAGGGGAGGACGGGGGACGGGAGGAGGGGAGGAGGGGAGGAGTGGAGGAGGGGAGGAGGGGAGGAGCTCACTGATGCCGTTGTCTCTCAGGTACCCGGCCAGGCCCTGCCGCTGGTACTCCGGATCGTTCTCCCTCTTCCAGGACTGGAACTGTTCACAGGACAGGCCGGCATGCTGCGACTCCCACTGCCACACACACACACAGACACACACACACAGACACACAGACACACACAGACACACACACAGACACACCAGACACAGACACAGACACAGACACAGACACAGACACAGACACAGACCAGACACAGACACAGCACACACACACACACACACACACACCACACACACCACACACACACCACACACACACACACACACACACGGTCAGATGCTGTGGGGTTGATCCTGTCAGAAAGAGCAGCAGGATCTGAAACACTTACGGGTTTTTGCACTGAGCACAGAAACTGTTGCGACACTGGAAGCAGGTGACCTTCAGCTGGTCTCCGTCGTAGATGAAGCCGTATGAGCACTGGAGGCGGAGACAGGCGGGACGATCAACCCCCCCTCCCGGGTACAGGACCGCTACCTGCCCCCCCCCCGTACTCACAGGCAGCACCAGAGGAACTTGGGGTCCTTGATCAGCGCCTGCTCCGTCAGCTTCTTGTGGAACAGCTCGTACACTTCGGGCTCCAGACACTCCCTCAGCTGAGGCACACCAAGCAAAGCGTCTTGGAATCAAACCATCAACCAGCTGGACCAGCTGATCAGACGACGGTGAAGCCCCGCCCCCACCTGGATGTCCAGCGTGGAGAAGTAGCTGTTGAGGTGCTCGGGGTCGTTGATGTCGGGCTCCCAGCACCGGACACACCATGTCCCGGATGTGTTTGTCCCTCACGGCGATGGTGAAGTGCTGCTGGAAGCACCCGCAGCAGACGGAGCACTGGCAGGACGTGAGGGACTGCATCTGGGGGGCGGAGCAGAGGGACAGCCCTTCTACCTGCTGGTCCACACGCTGAGCGGGGGGGGCTGCTCACCTTGCTGTGGGGGAACACCGACAGGCAGATGGGACACTCTTTGGCCAACACCCTCTTGATGAACTCCCGGTCGTGGGACTCCCGCACGGCCTGCACTACGTCCTCCAGGGAGTAGGGGGCGCTGTGCTCCAGCAGCAGCGACAGCGCCAGCTCGCAGCGCCCCCAGCTGGGCAGGTAGTACACGGCCAGCAGGCGGCGGCAGACGCGCTGCAGCGGAGAAAGACGCGAGGCTGAGGGAGCGACGAGGGACAGCGGCGCCGCCCTGCTCCCGACCTCCGACCTCCCGACCTCCTGACCTGCTTGTCCGGGTTGTGGATGTCGAACGGAGGCTCGGGCTTGTCGCTCCAAATGCGCTGTGGAAAGGCTCCAGCAGGGGGCGCTGCAGCAGGCCAGAGCCCCCCGCCGGTCCCCGCTGCTCTGCCTCAGGCCTCGTGGCAGCGGGCGGCGTCGCCGACGCCCAGCGCGCCCAGCTCCTTCACCTGAGACACAACTCACTGGTCAATACACGGGGACCACCAGGTGTCACTGTGTGACGACAAACACGCTGCTTCTGTTCCAGAGCTCTAACATGCGTCCTGCTTCAGACCGACGAGCCACGTGACGCAGCGACACCCTCCATCACCTTGGCCAGTCGGTCCCTCAGCGCCTGCTTGGCGGCCCTCTCGGTGTCGCCCCCTGCTGTCAGCAGGCTTGCTTCGCCTCGGCTCGGGACAGCTGCACCACGCCGTCCGTCTCAGAAACCTCCTCCTCTGGAGCGTCAGACGACTCGTCTGCGGCGGAGGACATACTGTCACTCAGCATTACTCGCTCGTTTGACCTGAAGCCAACCCTGACGCGGAGGGCGGCGTCCGCCCTGACCGTGTGAGCGCCGGGCGCCGCGTCGCCGTCGGCCATGAAGGAGGCGGCGGCCACCGACATGCGGATCTGGTCCGCAGCAGAGGAAGCTCCGCCTTTAACCACCTGCAGGGCTGGACGCTGTCGTCCCCCCGCCACTCTCATGCTGGTGTACACCTCCTCCGGACTCACTCCCTTCTTCTCCCCTTCCTGACACACACACACACACACACACACACGCACACACACACAGACACACACCCACACACACATGCGCACGCTCAGTCTCGTATTTCTATCCTTGTGGGGACCTTCCATTGACTCCCATTCATGTCTAGCCCCTAACCTAACCCTTACCCTAACCCTAACCCACACCACAACAAAGCCTAACCCTAAAGAAATGTTTTTGCACTTTTAACTTTTTTCAGTAACACAACAATGGTCAAGAAAACACTGTTTCTCCTACTTAGGACCGGAAAAAGGTCCCCACAAGGCACGTCGTTCCACGTTTTGCATCCTTGTGGGACATTTGGCCCCAACAGGATAGAAATACGAGAACGCACACACACACACCACACACACACACCACACACACAACACACACATACACACACACACACCACACACACACACACAAGACATCAGTGTCAGTGCAGAGCAACTTTTTCATTCGAGCTTTTCTACCTTTTTTTTTATCATTTTTAAATAAATTCCTTTCCCCCACACACCACCTAGAGGGAGCTCATGTGCCACTGGTGGTCCACGCACCACAGTTTGAGAATCATGCGTGTGGAGAGAATTCCAGAAGAAAGGAGACTTGCTCTGACTCAGCTGAATGAGCTTCAGGCCCTCGTCCTTCATCATCGTCTGTCTCCAGGAGTCCAGGTCTTTCGGAGCGGTCTTTGGACTTGAGGGGCAGGGCCGGGACCCGTCTGACCGGCGAGGGTGGGCGGAGCTTCGCAGGGAGAGGGGCGGGCTCTGGCCGGCCAAGTCACACATCTCACACACGGTGGCGGGAGAGAGTAGTTCAGGTAGGTGCAGAACTGACACACCCATCTGAGACGAAGGACGCAAAACCAGAGTCCCGAGTAAAAATCAGGATGTGAGAGCGGACTGTATGATCCCCATCCGGGGTATTCTGAAGACTTCAACAAGTTCTGATGTTTCACACATAAAAAAAACTGAAAATCAAGAACGACCGAGAACCCAACCTGGCTGTCGGGGTCTCGGCATGCCCAGGACGGGAGCGGGGGTCTCGGCGGAGTGATGGGGGTGTGTGACGGGGTCACCGGAGGTCGCGTGGCCAGCCGTGGGTCTCTCACACACCTCGCAGAGGACGCTGCTGGCTGCATTCACCATGGTGCAGCTCTTACACTGCCACTCTGAGGAACACACACACACACACACACACACACACACACACACACAAACACACACACGCCCGTCACGCCAGCGGCTCTCCTGTCAGAACACACTGCTCTGCTGACACACCTGTGACGGGTCGCCGGCTGACACTCCTCCGACTTGGAGCCGATGGACTCCAGTCGGGGACGCTGGCAGTCTGCACACAGCGCGTCCTGCACCGAGTTGACCTTCGAGCACTGAGGGCATCGCCACGAGGAAGCACTGCGCGGGAAGATTTCACCAATAAAGCTCGAACTCTACAGGAAGCACTGGCGGGAAGATTTCACAATAAAGCTCGAACTCTACAGGAAGCACTGCGCGGGAAGATTTCACAATAAAGCTCGAACTCTGCTGGAACATTTGAAAACATTCATGAAGGACCTGTCAGGTCTGTAAGGCTCTTCTGATTTTCTTCCGGTATTATTTTTTATCCAGAAGTTCAATTCAACCATGATTCCATCTTTCAAACCACGTTTCTTATTTATTCAGCTAAAATGTCGCCGATACAAATATCATGTAGGATTAAATGAATAAAGTGGATCTTTAAATAAAGTGGAATATTAGGTCAACTTGAGCTTCACATCGACGGCCGTATGGTTTCCTCCTCATTTATAAATACTTAATACTTACTACTTAATACTTATCTTAAAGCGATACTTCAACATTTTGGCAAATTGGCCATTTAGTGCAATTCCTTTGTCATTTGAACAGCATACTTACTGTTTTTGTGAGGGCGAGCTGTTGTTTATCCAGAGGCGAGTCGGGGAAGGTTTCGGGACGGACACAGTCGAGGTGAACGGTATTTTTGTTCCCCCTCGTCAAACTCATCAAATACACAATTCCAACAACCCAAAACACTTTGGTGGACACGTATGATCCACACCTTCACTACGCTGTGGAATATTATGCAAAATGACCAGATTGAGTTGTTTATGTGAAGATTGCTCAGACGGAAACTACTTACTAAACATGGCGTCTGGGCGTAGTGATTTCAAAAGAAAAGTAGTTCCCAGTATTTGCTTCAGTGTCGTAACGCTACAATATTATTCGTTGGTGTTCCACCGTGTAGTGAATGTGTGGATTATAACGTGTCACCAAGTGTTTTGGGGTTGTTGATTGTGTATTGATGAGTTTGACGAGGGGGAACAAAATACCATCCCACCTCCATTGTGTCCGTCCCGAAAACCTTCCCCCGACTCGCCTCTGAATAAACAACAGCTCGCCCTCACAGAAACAGTCAATATGCTGTTCAAATGACTGAGGAATTGCGCTAAATGGGCCAATTTGCTAAATGTTGAAGTATCCCTTTAATACGAAGAAAAAAGCAGCAGCTTAAATTATAAAGAACATGAGCCGTTTATGAACAGAGAAGACTTTTTCTTTTTAACCACTACACCGTGGCTGCTCTTGTTTTTAGCTGAGGACGATGAAGATGACGATGACGTATGAGGAGGAGGAGGGGACGGCGGTGCGGCGGTGCTCCGCCTCCGGTCGGGGCACGAGTGGAAACAGTCCGTTCGCACTCCGAGCAGAAACCTGCAGGCAGGCGAAGGCAGTGAGCGGAGATCCGGAAGATCCCACAGATACTGCAGAGTTCTCTGAAAGAGAGAACACCGCCTGTAACACTGCCTGTAAGACAACCGCCTGTAAGACACAGCCTGCTAAACCACCGCCTGTAAACACCGCCTGTAAGACACCGCCTGCATTTAGTTTATTCCTGTTGTGGTGTCGAGTGTACCTTTGGAAACAAGTCTGTTTTGCTCACATTTTAACAATTGTACCCAAATCACATCAAGTCTCAATATAAAGACCATTTAAATGATACTTTCTGCTGATTTCATTGAAATGTCCTGAAAACGTCTAGAATCTGCTGAATTTTCCAATATTTTTCATTTGTGCAAAATCTTGGGTTGGAGCATCTGTGCCTGTATTTTTGTATTTATTTTAATTTTGCCATTTATTCACGGCTTGTTGAATCTGGAAGAATTTATCTGAACACCAAGGTGAGTCTTAAGAGAAGCTCCTGCTTCACCCACAGCGTCCAGGAAACACAAACCGATGCTCTGAAGAACAGCTGGACGTGAGCAGACACATCCCCACCTGAGCGCCTCTTGGAGGAGGTGGAGAAAGCCCTGGATGGAGCGGGGGCTGCGGTGGTGGGCGGACAGGGAGTGGCCGTGGCCGTGGGCGCCCTCCCGGGACGAGCGGTGGTGCACGGGGAACGCCAGAGACTTGGTCTGAGCGTCCGGGGGACCCAGGAGGAGGACGGGTGGAAGAGGACGGCGTCCGTGTTCAGACCCACATCCTGGAGAGGAGGGGGGGGGGGGGGGGGGGGCAGGGCGGGGCAAGGCATGGATCAGTCCAAAGCCGTCAGTCTGTCTGACGCTGGAAAACACTGAGACTGTTCATGAGCTGGTAGTTGGTGAAGTGAAGTGAGGAGGAGGGATGCAGCCCTGGCAGCAGGATGAAGGACGTACCTTGTGCCTCAGCGTGGGGGATGATCCTCTCATAGAACTCAGGTGGGGGTGGGCCTCCTGCAGGGCAAACCGTGCAATAATCACAGGGCTCAACGCAGGAGCGACACGGGAGGCAAAACAACGACAATAACATTTTCAAAGAGTTTTTTTGTTTCCTGCTCCACTTTAAAAACCGCAGCTCAGACCAGACCTTGATCAGCATCTCCAGCTCCATCCTCAGGCTCATCACTTCCAGCGTCACCGCCGCCACTTTGCCCCACGTCGGGATCGGTGACGTCGTCGGGGAAGCTGAGGCCGTCCTGCTGCTGGTTGGAGTAACCGTAGAGGACAGGAGCACCGCCCGCCCTCCCTGCAGGACAGCAAACAGCCGGTCTCACTGTCAGCCGTCCACCACTCTGCGACTCATCGACTGGACCGGTCCAGTGCCGGCACCTGGATGGCGTCCACCGTGGCCCTGAACACCGGGTTGTTGTGTTTGACGGTCCTCCAGTAGCGGGGGCCGGTTGGGATTGGTCAGGTTTGCAGCCGTACTTCTCCAAGATGTTCAGCGCCGTGGACAAACGCTGCAGAGACGCCAGCGGTCTGCAACAGAACCCCGAGCGAGCGGTTGAGGGTGAGCGCCGTCGCCGCGACGAGTCACCGGCCGGCCCGCCCTCCGCTCACCTCCTTCCTGTTGCTCCCGAAGCTGTTCTCCATCACCATGGTCTCCGCGGCGATGTGGCCAGTACTTGGAGCAGGGCGGCAAGGGCAGGTTGGCCATGGCCATCACCCCGGCTCGCACCTCCACCACCCGGCCGCCCGAGTACAGGCACAACCTCCGCCCGGCTGCGCACATCCTGCAGCTGCTCCGACAGGGACGGCATCGGCTGCGCCGCGCACCGGGTCGGACCGGGAGGAACCTGGGAGGACCGGGACGGACCGGGAGGGACCGGGAGGACCGGGAGGACTGGGAGGACCGGGACGGACCGGGAGGACCGGGAGGGACCGGGAGGACGCAGCTGCAGAAAGAAACACAAACACGGGACAGCAGAGCACCATCAGCCACAGCATTACAGCACCCACAGCTGGAATCCATAGTACACCAGTGCTGACCCCTGACCCCTGACCCTGGCCGAACTGGCCATGCATGGCAGTGGAACACAGGGAAAATACAGTCAGACAGGAAGTAACAACGTGACACCAAGAGGTCACTTCACATTAAAAGACTGTTTGGTCCAACTGGGAGGAGCCTAAACACACTGAACCTCTGACCGGATGCAGATGTTACCAGAGCCTGTGAGCACATCTGTCCAGTTCCAGCTGATACCAGAGTCGGTGCGCACCGTGCGTCCTGCGTGTCTGTGCTGCGGTTGCACGGCTGCTGCAGACACGCAGCAGAGGCGCGAGCCTGCAGACTGCTGTGTGCGGTGGACCTGCGTGAGGTGTGCGCGCGGAGCCCTCCTGCAGCATCGGTGCAATGCAGAGAGGTGGAGGCACAGCCCCGCGCGACAGAGGCGTGAGCCACAGACCCGTGCGTGCTGGAGCTCGTGCGCGCTGCGGTGCCAGCCTCCTACCTCAGCGGTGTTCAGTCCGCGGCTCTCATCCAGACGTCCTCTATCGCTCAGTCCGCCCGCGAGCACAAAATACTGCCACTCACGCGCTCTCACGCTCACGGGGCTCTGCCTGACTGGAGCAAAACATGGACGCGGCGCGCATGACGTCACTCGCGCGTTCTGAAACGCCGCGCGCTGATTGGTTGCGGGTGTTGTGGAAAGAAGAGTCCTCCGTTTCCGGTTTAGTAAAGCTTGGCAGAGGTGTCAAATTACCAATCCAAACCGCGTTGTTCCGATAATTAAAAGACCCCATTTTAACAAAGCTCGAGTTTGATGAAGGAAAAAAAAAAACGGTCTGCTGATGTTTGACTTTGTTTTTTGCTTAAACTCCCTCTGGCAGATTTCTGCAGGTCTTATAAAGGTTTTTCTTTTCTTTCTTTTTCTTTTTCTTTTTTTTTTTTGGGGGGGGGTGAAAAAAGCTTGGTGTGCTATTTTTAATTTTCAATTTTTAATTGTTATACAGGTTGGAAAATAAAGGACTAAAACAAAGGATTGACTGAGTTATGGTCTGGTGGTTGGTTAGTTATAAAGAGTTGAGCTGGTTATGATTAGTCCTTTAAAACTGCCTTTGAATCCACTGATTAAAACTTCTCACATAAACATCTCATTCTCAAGTCACACATGGGTACTTTGTAATTGCGTTGATGTGTAAAATAATCATTGTTTATAGATTTTCAGGCGGTTACTATGAGGCTCCTGTCACTAAACATCACATAGTTTGAGAAAAGCTTTATTTAGCTATTGAAGAGATAAAAACAAAAAATGTATCCATATTTCGTACACGGTTAATCTGAAAGCGATTCTTCCTAAATAACCTACATCTGAGAGGCTTCAGTGTTGTTACATGTGGGACAAATGATTTGGTAAGGACGATTTTTTTTTTTTTTTTTTTTTTTTTGGGGTGGGAGTATTTTTTCCAAAAATATCACCATATAGAATGTCCTATTCTGGATGATTTGAGATACTTTCCTGTCGTACAGGCATATAATTTATTTACAGGAAGACATTGACAACAATTAAAAAAGATCTAGTGTAAATGAAGATGGTCATCCCCGATTTAGAAATATATCTGCTTTAAACACTGTTTAAGGTATTATTATTATTGAGGACAGCACTAAAGTCCAGTACAGTATATGTGCAGCCGACACACAAGTCTGTTACTCCAAATGGAATCAACAAGAGAAACAGGACAAGGAAAGAGATTGTGCGTCAGTACAAGAACAAAATTGCACTAAATTCCTTATACTTGTATCAATCTTCAAACCTCAAAGGATGAATAAAGTGTATTATAATATAAGTAATGAGATATAAGATAAGGGAAAAGGAGATATTTCAAATGAATTAAAAATCAAACTTCTCAGGAATTTGTGTTATTCAATTTCATTTGTCTTGAATCTGTTTTCATCAGGTCGGTATTGACCCGCTATTGGCTGACACGAGGAGAGCTTCCTGTCAATCATCCCGAAGCCCCGCCCACCTGTCCACCTGCACCGGGACGTCTCGAGCGCACGCAGCAGCGGGACAAGCACGCACCAGGTAAGTCACTGTGACTCATTTAATGTAATTCATCTTTTTAAAAGTGTTTGTTTTTTCATAATGATTCGGCTGTATTGTAATTAAGTTTTATTGTGAAGGTTTGTCCACCGCTCAGAAAGTAACTGTAACGTGTTTCCCTCTGCTGTATGAACGAGTCTGAGCAGAATCAGAGGAAGAGTTCAGGACAGTCTGAAAGTTTAAACAAGAAAAAGACCTGCTGCGTTGACGGAGAGGTGGAGATAATTCCTTAATTCTGATTAAGCCTCAGTTTCTCTGACTGCTGCTTGTGTTTGGAAGGAATTAAGTCTGTAAACTAACACACTCAAAATATTTCACTGATGATGGATTGTCTATTATACATCTGTAACTACTGTTGTACCAGGAAAATATGAAGCATCACATACAGAGTATTTTTGTAACTTTACCGTTTAATTTGAAACATGGCAGCATCGAAACTTTAATGCATAAATCAAGCTTGTCTTAATTTTATTGCAAAGTTTTTATTTATTTGTATTTTTATCTTTGCCCCAGCTTTTTAAACTAATATTATTCTCTGCTGAAACATCATTACTGAAATTAACAGGCACCACAGTGGGTTTAGACAGAAACAGAATTTGTTCCAGTGTTTTCATGAAATACATTTATTCAGTTTAATGCTAACCACTTTCACATCTTTACATCCTGCTGTGGATCCTCGATCTAAAATGACTAAACGTTTGAATTTTACTGCAAATGGAAGTTGTTGTAGATATGACTGGTATCTCATATTGTTTCAGATTGCACACACACCTCAGCTTGATCACTGACCATATCAGCTGAATATTAGCTTAATGAGCTCTCAATACTCCCAATTCTAAAATTCACTTTTTTACTTGATACATTTCAACTTGAAAATTCAAATGATTCCTTCTATACTTAGAACAGTTTCCACATTTCCTTCTGTTTGGATGCAACATCTTAACTTCTCTGAACCTGTGCTGTAGATCAGGAATGGCCCAAGTTCAGCTGTATCATGACTGCATAACTGTAGCTTTTAGATGGTTCTGATGCATTTTTATTATTATTATTATCATTTATTTAATTTTGTTGCACTTTCTACTCAGTCCTCCATGGAAAAGTGAATTTGCTTCCAAGTTGTTGCAGAAGAACCATAAAAGGTGGTTACTTTTATTAAGTACCTCTGCTTTTGTGTCTTTCTGGTCATTTTCTGCCTCCCGTGGTTTATATGTGTTGTATATTTGAGCCCTGCTCCTGCCTCGTTGGGGTGATTGTTGTCTAACATGCTGAGCAGCAGAGTGGCCGCGCTTCAGATGTGTTGGTGGAAACCTGCAGCGTGTTTCCTCGGCTCTGTTGGAAGCAGATGGTTCACACAGATTAACAGCCCGATGAGGAGATTAGCTGCCTTCATCCTCCGTCCTGGTTCCTGCAGACGGGCTGAGAGAAGCCGTGCTTCACCGCCGTTCTGCAGAGGTGACAGAAAACCTCCTTAAACTGAGTTCATTAAGACCACGACAGCTATTCTCTTCTCCACTGCACAGTGGAAACGTTCCTTTGTCCATGATCCAAAGAGACAAGGCTGAGTTACTGGACTCCTGCAGATTAAATGACAAACTCATCCTTATTGTGATATAAGCATGTGCAGAGCCATGTCAAAGAGACAGCAGCTCTGCGACCGTTCTGATGAGTGATGGACTCGTAAACACTGCTTTATCAGACTCGTTCAGTTCTGAGTTCCCGTCAGTCATTATTCCAAACGCTGGCGAAGTGGAGCGGATGGGAGGAGCTGAGCGGCGCCCGGGGCCAGCAGACGGCCTCATGCGAGGGAGTTAGGGCAGAATAATTTGCTGACCCCTGACTTTGCAAAGACGACCCCACGGCGGCCCGAGGCGGCGATCGGCTGCATGTGTCAATGGTCTTCGCTTGGTTGAGGCGCTGTCACCTATTCCTGTCTGCCATTTCAGATTACTCTGGTCACGTGGCATTCATGAAAATCTGTTCAGAAATAGTAGAAGTTCACATCCTGTCATATACGTGTTGGTATTACTGTCTAAAATATCACCTCCAGCCATACGAGCCCCGCTCTGTTGACCCATATCTATATTCGACACACAGCCTCCCTGACGCCGTCCTCAACAACACGGCAACGTTCAAGACTGAAGGGAAATGAACGGCTGTGTGAAAACTCAGTTAAAACACAGAAATCCTTCAGACCTCATGACCGTTATATGAGTGTATTTACAGTGTGTGTTTCGGCTCATGCTGCCATTTCCAGGCGCCTTTTCATTTCTTCACATGCAGAACTGTGACGAGCTTGTGGGTGTGTCCTGAAGCATGACGGAGGAGTGTGAGCTGCTGAAGGAGAGGCTCCAGGCCATCACGGTGGGGCTTCACCCTGAGCAATTTAATTCAATTCAATTCAATTCAGCTTTATTTATAAAGTGCCAATTACAACATCGCCATCTCTAGACACTTTAACAGAGCAAAGCCAACAGATCCACAACACCACCTTTTGAAATAGCTCCACTCTGTTCACTTCAACCCGGTTTTTGCTGTGGTGAAGCCATCAAGCAGTGCTGTACGGCTGGTATAGCAGCGACATGACCTGTCCGTTCATGTGCAGAGCTTTATGTCTGTATTTACCTTTCTATTTCTGCATTATGTACATATTTGTTTAGCAAATCTGTGTAACTCCAGTTTCTAGTGTGGGTATACTGGGATCTGTGCGTGCAGTGGCCCACTCTCACATGAGCTCCATGCTACGAGTCACTCTCCACTGTTTTTCTCTTGTGACAGGAGAAGCATCGAATTCAAGAGAGCATCAGACAGAAGAAGCTGGAGCTGGACCAGGAGAAGCTGGAGCTGCAGCGCCTGAAGGCTCGTTACACCGAGGAGCCACATGCTACCGTCAGTCGCCATATATGAGCCATGCTGTTCAATCCTCTGCTTTTTGTTTCTCTCATTTAAAACTCTTCAGACAAAAGTTCTAAAAGAGCAGTGGCTGCTGCAGGACTCTGCTTCCCACAATGCACCTAACTCCACGCAGGCCCACAGCGTGCTGTGTGACCAGCAGCAGACCAGAGCGCTGCAGCTCAGCATCCACAGGTACCCGACCGCCGGCGCTCCGTCACAGAATCACTGCAGCGCAGGTCCTCATTCATCCTGTCACCTCAGGATAGAAATGGAGCTGGATTACCTGGAGAGAGAGGAGTCTATGATCTCTGTCAACGAGAGCTTCATCCTCAACAGGCTGAGAACTGTGGAGAAAAGTCCAGAAGACATCATCAAGGTAGACGTGTACCTGGAAGGCAGTCTGTTAAAGTCTCCTCACACGAGCCTGATGTAAACACTCACTGACATCGAACCACAACAGATAAAACTCTGGATCTGATGAGAATCCGTGAACAGGGGGCAAAACATTTTCCAAGAAAAACAAATCCAGAAAAAAAAGAACTAACTGTTAAAAAATACTCCAAGAAGGATGAGTTCAGACGAGAGTTAAGGGAACCTGGAGTTTCTCTTTCTGCACTCATGAAAATTAAATGGTGAAAAAACAAAACCTGGAAATAAATCCAGATACAGATATTGTGCATCCCTGACTCCCCAGTTTCAGTTGCTTCAGTTAAACCTGCCATGAGAATCACTGAGATAATCTCAAATCCTAATCTTAATCAGATTTGAACCTTCACCCGAAAATCACTTCTTAATTGGTCCAGACTGTTTTTAGGGCTATCGTTTTTTGTTCAAAATGCACACCGTGCACACGCCATTGGTTTTGCCCCTCCTGATGGTGTGTGTGTGTGTGTGTGTGTGTGTGTGTGTGTGTGTGTGTGTGTGTGTGTGTGTGTCTTGCAGGAGGCGCAGGACAGCTTTGTTCCCGGTAGGTCATTACAGCTGTTCTCACCGTAACAGGTTCCATTAACGATTCATCCACGTTGAAGAGTTTGGTTTCTGTGCCGCAGATCATTTTCCGGTCACCACAGTGGTTCCTGATGAGTCCTTCTGTCCACCGGACAGCGTCCCGTCTGAGCCGAACCTGCCAGCAGAGGTGAGCTTCTGTTCAGTAGAAGCCGTCGGGAGCGTCAGACTCACACGGCGGCTGTTCAGCCTCCGGAAACACTCACTGCAGGAGCTCCAGCGAGTGTGTTCAGCTCTGGTTTCTGACTGCTGTCACAATCTGCTGCTTCTTCTGTTCTTATACAAAACACACAGAGAGAAAGGGGGAGCGGCTCACTGCACCACCTTGTGGTACAAAGTGGTATTACAGGAGGGAAGGCAGGCCGAGGCGTGAGGGTGAATGGGTGCGAGTCAGGGAGAGGCCAGCCAGACGGAGGTGATGAAGTGAGGGACCAGGGTGCATGGGTGTGTGGGGTGAGGCGAGGGAGGGACTAGAGGGTGACCCTCTTGTGCTTCTGTCCTGTTTCTCAGCTCTGTTTGCCATGGAGATCAATGTGGCGAAGAACATGGTGACGGGAGAGAGCCAAGTCCTTTCTACTGCAGACGTGGCTCCAGAGGAGATCGGGCAGCGCGTCGGCCTCAAGGTCTATGAAGACGAGACCAAGTGTATTTATGCTTTCAGTCCTCAGGAGGTACGTCCCTGATGGAGCTGCTGCTCTCATGCTAGCCCTGTGGTTCAGAGGCCTGCTTCAGGAGGATGACTGACCGGAGAAGGTCCAGTTTTCAGAGACTCCCTGTCGTGTAAACCGAGTGTCGAAATGCACCAAACACCTGAGGTTTCCTCTTTCTGTCGCTAACTTGCTGTCGTCTGGGTTCTCGTTGAAGGGCTCCGCTGATTGGAGCAGTGCTCAGGAGCTGTCGGCCAATGAGGTGGAACACCTGCTGAGAAGCGCCTCAGAGCATCGCCAGCTCAGTCAGAGCCGCCGGAGAAGCCTCGGCGGAGACGAGCTCCGCTTTAACCGCCAGCGAGACGGAGGCGGGGCCCACCGGCCCAGAAACCAGGGGCCGCATTTCAGGAGCGACATGGCGGAGAGGGAGTTCAGCGCCAGGGAAACGGTTCAGAGGAAACCACAGCGGGAAATCTCTCACAGCAGCCTGGAAGACAGGAACAACTACAGCAACCGGC